>NC_066542.1:15235581-15248081 GCF_024679095.1 Eriocheir sinensis
CATGACCTATCGTTCGTGAACCCATGCTGTGAGTCGTGAATTAAGCTATGTTTCTCTAGATGCTCCCTAATGTTCCTGGCTATTATGGACTCCAGCATCTTGCCTATAACCGATGTTAAGCTAATTGGGAGATAGTTTGAAGCAGCTGACCTGTCCCCCTTTTTGAAAATCGGCGTCACATTAGCTACTTTCCATAGGCTGGGCACATAACCAGTATTTACCGACATCTTAAAGATGTCGGTTAGTGGGTCACTGAGTACCTCCTTGCATTCCTTTAATACTCGCGGAAATATCTCGTCAGGACCTGGCGACTTATTCTTCTTAAGCTTATCTATCTCATCCTGGACTACTTGCCTGGTAATGATTATATCCCTCAATTTGTCGCCATCCCCGCCCTCGTACACCTGAACCCTTTCCGGAATAGTCGTTCGATCCTCTTTTGTGAATACTGAAAGGAAGTAGTCGTTCAACAATGTGCTCATATTTTCGTAATTTTCCACTAGCTCGCCTGTATTTGCTTTCAGCGGTCCAATTTTCTCCCTTGTTTTTGTTCTATACATCTGAAATTAAAAAGCCTTTAGGATTACTTTTCGCCTCTTTTGCTATTTTAATCTCATAGTTTGTTTTTGCTACCCGTTGAGGAAGAATATTATTAAGATTACTCTTGCGTTAGGAATATGGATGACCCTCCTACCCCCTTCCTTCCTCCCTTCCCGCAGCTACCCACACCACAAATTTCAACCTCTTTCCTCTCCCCCTCCTCTCTTTCTCCCTTCTTCCTCCACCTTCTCTTTACCTCCACTTACTTTCTCCCTGTTCCCTCCCCTCCTCTCCCTCTCACGATTCCTCCCGTACTCCTCCATTAACTCTCTCCCTCTTCACCTCCCTCCTCCTCCTCCTCCTCCTCAAACACGCTCATCCTCTTTCAAAATGTTCCTCCCCCCCTTTTCCCTCCCCTCCTCCTCTCCCCTCTCCCTCACTCTCTTTTTGTCTCTCTCCACCATTCCGATATCAAAAGCCATCACCCACTCCCCTCTCCCCCCTTTTCTCTCCCCCTCCTCCTCCCCTCTCTCCCTCCTCTCTCTCTCTCCCTCTTCCCTCCCGAAAATGTTCCCAAGCCCCCATTCTCTCTCTCTCTCTCTCTCTCTCTCTCTCTCTCTCTCTCTCTCTCTCTCTCTCTCTCTCTCTCTCTCTCTCCTACACTATTTTCTCCTCCACCTCTTCTTCCTGGAGTAAATTATGCAAAGGACCACAGATATGTAATTGCATGGAGGGGAGAGAGAGAGGGTGAGAGGAGGGAGGGAGAGAGGGAGAGAAAGAGAGGGAGCGAGGAAGAGGAGGTGGAGGAGGAGGAGGGAGGAAGGTAGGAAAAGAGTGAATTTGGGAGGGGGAAAGGATGGAGGAGGAGTCTCTCTCTCTCTCTCTCTCTCTCTCTCTCTCTCTCTCTCTCTCTCTCTCTCTCTCTCTCTCTCTCTCTCTCTCTCCTAAAGCTTGCCATTCATTCTTGCGAGAACACTGTAAGATTAGCATAGCGAGAGAGAGAGAGAGAGAGAGAGAGAGACTGCTAAAAAGAGTAAAATAGTAATGGAAAAAGAAACAATAGATGAAAAAATAGATGAAAATAATGGATGAAAGGAACGAGAGAGAGAGAGAGAGAGAGAGAGAGAGGGTGAGGTGAAGCGACTAAAACATTCTTACTGTTACCACTTCCCTCTGCCATTTTAAACGTCCCTTTCTCCTCCTCCTCTTCCCTCCTCCTCCTCCTCCTCCTCCTCTCCCTCCAGCTGGCCCCTCCTCCTCTCTCCTCTCCCTGCGTCCCCTCTCTTGCTCTTCCTCTCTTCCTCTCAAATACTTACCATACACCGCATTTTGGCTCAATCACACATACTCCATCCTTCTCTTTCATACACAGAGGTAGACGGTGTGTACGTGTCTGTCCATGTACGTGGGGACATGTACGTGGTATACAAACACTTCAGGTAGCTAAGAGGCGGTTTACCTGGTCTAATTGAGGTGGAAATTGTGTTTTTGGGGTGATTCAGTTCATGTAAAGTGGCTTGTGGCAACCGGCGAGGGATGGGATGGCGGTAAGAGGAGGAGGAGGAGGAGGGTGCGAGGCGGAAGAGGAGGGAGGAGGCAAGGAGGAGGAGGAGGTTCTGGCGTTATGACATCTGATGGCGCGAGGCGGGCTTGGGATAAACAAAGGAGATGGCGGGCGGGTGACAGCCAGCGCGCCCCGATAGAGATGGCTGCTTTTACGGGGCCCATTCAAGTCCTCGGCAGATATTCCCCCGCGATTCATATTTGCTGGTGAGTCGCTTCTCCGCGGGTCTATAGGTCTTGCCCGCCCGCCTCCGTCTTGGTTGGTGTCTTGCTCTTTGGTTGGTTTCGTGGTTTTGTTCTCTCGTTTCATTGGGTTTTATTTTTGTTTTAATTTCTTCTTTGTTGATTTCGTTTGTCGGTTCCGCTGGTTAATAGGTTTTGCCCGCCCTCCGTTCTTGGTTGGTATCTCTTTCTTCGTTGGTTTCGTGGTTTTGTTCTCGTGTTTTATTGGGTTTAATTTTTGTTTTCTTATTCTTCTTCGTTGATTTCGTGTGTCGGTTCCGCTGGTTAATTGGTTTTGCCCGCCCTCCGTTCTTGGTTGGTATCTTCTTCGCTGGTTTCCTGTTATATTCTCTTGTTTTATTTGGGTTTATGCTCTTGTTTGGAAGGCTTCGTATTCTTTGTAGGTTAGGTTAGGTTTATTTTCTGCGTCCATTATATTCTTCTCTCTTTTTGGTCTCCTTCGTTTCTATAGAGTCCTTCTTATTCTCTTCTTTCTTGGTTTATTCTCCTTTTTTCCCCGTTTTTTATTCTTCTTTGCTCATTTCGTGAGTCGGTTCCTCCGACCTATAGGATTTTCCCGCCCTCCATGCTCGCCTTCATCTTGGTTGGTCTCTCTCTTCTTCGCTGGTATGGTGGATTATCCTTTATTTTTGGGGCTTTCGATTCCTCTTTGTTGTTTTCTACTTTTTTCCTAGCGTCCATCCTTTCCTTCTTTCTCGGTCTCCTTCTTCTTTGTTGTCTTCAGAGTTCTCTTCTTCTTCGCTGCCTTCGTGGTCTATTCTTTTGTTTTGGTGGAGTTATTTTTGAGGGTTTCCATTCCTCCTTGTTAGTTTCGTCCGCTAGATAATTTTTGTTCCCAGTTCTCCATGCTTTCTCTCCCCTTTCCTTGGTCTCTTTCGTTGTTGTCAGCCGTCTTCACTGTTTTTTTTTTTGTGTGTGTGTTTTCTTTCATTGGAACTGTTTTGTCTTCCACTCCTCTCATTCTTTCCTGTCTTCTTTATTCCTACCCTACCACCTTCCTCCCAGTCCTTCCTTATTTCCTTTCTTCTTTTCTTCTTTCCTTCCTTTCGATCTCGTTCTCTCTCTTTCTTTTTCAGTGAAGCTATTCTGTATCTTTTTACTTCCTTTTGTTCTTTCCTTTCTTCATTCCCACCCTACCTCCTCCTCTTCTTCCTTCCTTCCTTTCTTCTTTCTTTTCTTCCCTCCGCTCTCGCTCCTCCCTCCCAGTCGTCGTCCTCCATCACTTCTCTTTTAGTGTTCTTTCAATGGAGTTATTTGTCCCCCGATTCACGTTTGCTATTGAGTTTGGCTTGCCTGGCTTCTCTCTCTCTCTCTCTCTCTCTCTCTCTCTCTCTCTCTCTCTCTCTCTCTCTCTCTCTCTCTCTCTCTCTCTCTCTCTCTCTCCATCTATCTATCTATCTATTTCTTTCTGCCGTTTTCTCCTGTTTATGTTTTGCTTTCTTTCTTATTTTGTTTTGTACATTTTTGTCTTTCTTTTTTATCTTATTCCACTTTTTTTTTTGTTTGTTTGTTTCTTTCTTTTTTCTCCTCCCTTTTCTTTTCTTTTAAACTTTTTTTTCTTGGCTTCAATTTGCTTTTCTCCTTTCTCTCTTCCTACATGTTTCTTTCTTTTCATTCCTTCTTTTCTTTTTTTCTATCTTATTTCGTTCCATCCCTTCCCGTCATTATTCCTTCTTTCGTTCTTTCTCCCTTTCCTTCCTACATTCCTTGATTCCTTCCTCTCCACCTTCCTTCCTTCCTTCCTTCCCTCCTTCCTTCCTTCCTTGTTTCTCCCCTTTCTTCCTGCAGACCTTGATTTCTTCCTCTCCACCTTCTTTCCCTTCCTTCCTTCCTTCCTTTCCTCTTTCATTCCATTCTTCCATCTCCCTTTTCTCCTCTCATTGTCTGGTTTTATGTCGATCCTATCAAGATTTTAGATTTGATGGCGAGATGGGTTTGGTCAACATTATATTCCTTCCTTCCTTCCTTCCCTCCTTCCTTTCTTTCATTCTTTCTTTCTTTCTTTCATTCTTTCTTCCTTCTTTCCTTTCTTCCTTTCTTCCTTTCTTTTTGCCCTCCTTCCTTCCTTTCTTTCTTCTTTCCTTCCTCTCTTTCTTCTTTCGTTTCGTTCTTTCTTATTTCCTTCCTTCCTTCCCTTCATTCTTCTTTCCTTTTTTCCTTTTTTCCTTTTTTTCTTTTCTTTCTTCCATCTTTCCTTCCTTCCTTCTTTCCTTCCTTCCTACCTTCCTTCCTTTCTTCATTCATTCATTCATTCATTTATTCCCTCCTTCCTTCCTTCGTTCTTTTCTCCCTTTCTACCTTCCGCTCTTCCTTCCTTCATTCCTCCCTTTCTTCTTTCTCTTCATTTCTTTCTCATCGCTTCTCTCGCCGTCCTCAATTCTCCTCTCCCTTTCCTTCACTGAGTTTCTCTTCTTCATAATTCGTCTCCTATTTCCTCCTCCTCTTCTTTTTATTGAGATGTTTTCTTCCTCGATTCACATTTGCTGGGGGTCTAAGTGCTCTCTCTCTCTCTCTCTCTCTCTCTCTCTCTCTCTCTCTCTCTCTCTCTCTCTCTCTCTCTCTCTCTCTCTCTCTCTCTCTCTCTCTCTCTCTTGTCTTCTTTCTTCGTTTATTTCCTCTTTCTGCTCTTTTTTTCCATTCCTTTTTCTTTTCTTTCATTTTCCCTTTTTTTTCCTTATTCTCTTGTTTTCCTTCAAATTTTCCTTCCTTCAGTTCATCCTTTTATCTTTCTTCCTACTTTCATTTGCTCTTCCTATTTCTTCTTCTTTACTTCTCCTCATCTAAGTTTATTTCCGTTCTTCTTTCCTTCCATCCTCCTCTTCTCTTCTTCCCCTTTTTCTTCTTTTACCTAAGTTCGAATCGACTTATTCTGATTTATTTTCTTTCTCTGTCATTCGTTCCGTTATTGATTTATCTTCTCTCTCCCGTTTATCGTTCTTCCGTTCTCTCTCCGTTCGGGTCATTATTTTTCTCTCTCTCCGCTTATCACTTTTATTGGCCTATTTTATCACCTCTCCTTCCCTCCATCCTTCCTTTCCTTCCCTCCTCCATTCTGCCTCCATATATTCTTGTCTTCCTTTATATCTATCTCCAATATATCAGCTCTTCCTCCCCTCTCACGCTCTCCCTCCTGCTCTATCTCTCTCTCTCCTCCTTTCCTCCATTCCTCGTCATGCACCTCTTTTTGTTTCCTTCCTCAATGATCATTTTCTCATTGTCTATGTATTTCCTATGGTCATTCTCTCTCTCTCTCTCTCTCTCTCCCTCTCTCTCTCTCTCTCTCTCTCTCTCTCTCTCTCTCTCTCTCTCTCTCTCTCTCTCTCTCTCTCTCTCTCTCTCTCTCTCTCTCTCT
Source organism: Eriocheir sinensis (assembly GCF_024679095.1). Lineage (NCBI taxonomy): Eukaryota > Metazoa > Arthropoda > Malacostraca > Decapoda > Varunidae > Eriocheir > Eriocheir sinensis. Next base: position 15,241,280 of record NC_066542.1, read on the forward strand.
CTCTCTCTCTCTCTCTCTGATTGTTGTTTTGCTCTGTTGGCCTTTTTGAGCGAATTATTGTCAGTGTATGTGTGTGTGTGTGTGTGTTTAGGAGAGGCCAAGGGGACGCCCACGAAGCTCGGTTACATCATCACCACCATCACCACCACACGAGGGATTATACAAACAATTAGTGTACATTAGAAACATTGTATTGTAGTAATGTTTGAGATACAGGGAAGCGCGCGTACACACACACACACACACACACACACACACACACACACACACATACACGAGAAGGGGAGGAAAAAAAAGAATTATACACATCTGTACATACTTCAATTTGACTGATTCGCTAGCTGACTAACAGACTGACTGACTGACTGACTGACTGACTGATGAGTGAGTGACTGAACTGAGGAGTATATAGACGTTATTTTGTCAAAGGAATGTAGTGTTAGTACAGTTGACTGACTTAATGGTAAATCATCGACTGACTGACAGACTGACTGACTGAGTGGGTGCTGAGTGGGTCTGAGTTATCGTATTCACCGCTGTTGCCCGTTGCTGCTGATGATGACGATGATGATCCTGTCGTAAGTCGATCCTGCCTAAGTCGAGTAAGTCATCACTCACCGTTCAGTTCATTGGACACGAAAGTCATCGCTCAGTTCATTCATTAAGTCAACGTTTCACTGTTTCTCGATGTGTTTTTTTTTTCGTGTAAGTTTTTGTGTCATTCCTTAAGATCTGGCGTTATTGTATTTATTTTTTCTATTTATTTTTACACTGCATTAATTTGTCTATTCAAGTTTTCTTTTTTCCTTTTTTCTTTCAATCAGTTCATATTGTCGACTGAATAAACACTGTACGTTATTTTGTTATTTTGCTATATGATGTTTTCTTTCTCTTCCAGTACGTACATAAGCGTTTCATTGCATCATTCACCATATGTTTCGTTATACATATGCCTCATATTTCACTCGGTCATTGTTATTCATTTTATTTTCACTACATGAGAACACTTTCTTCATCGTAGGATACATAATTCTGCACCTCTTCATGATTCCTTGTATTCTGCTTCTCCTCACCTTTTTCATCCACCTTTCTTTCCTGGTCTTCCCGCATACAAGGTGTCTAACAATGTACGATGCTTACAAGGAGTCTGCAAGAGGGTAGTCGGCATACACGAGGCACCTCCTTAATTTTTTTTTTATTTTGTTCATTTTCAGTGTAGGGATGCACGGATCTTCTTTCTAACTGCCTCTTCAATTTTCTGTGTATCATTATGAAGCCTCTGTCAGTCCCGTACACATAGGATGATCAAGTGTTTTCCCTGTTCAGTACTGTATACATCTTTCGTCAAATAAGTATCAAAACAATAGGACTTCGCTCTCTCTCTGGCAACACTGATAAAGGTTTTCATTCACTGTATGACGTCCAGTATAATATTCTTGTTGACGTAGGTTCACTAATCTTTTCCCTATTGTACATTTCGTTTGATCGTTCTTTGGGAATTGTAAGAAGTATAATTTTCCCTACCGTTCATACAAATATTCTTTCCCCCACTTTACAATATTTTTTATCTTCTTGACGAACAGAAGAGGCGGCCATATTTCCTCACCGCACACAGAACATTCTTTTCCCTACAATACAACATTTTCCTTTTTCTCCCAGCGAACGAACAGACAAAAGAAGAAGAAAAAGAAGCGTTCATTTCTATACACAGGGCAACACACACACGCACACCCTTCCTTCCTTCCTGCTGCTGCTGCTGTTGTCACGTCTCACACTATACGTATACATAATACACACACACCTTTCCTATAGCGTTTGTATGCATGCAGCGTCGCGAGCACCACCGGGGAAGGGGGAGAAAGAGACGGGAAAGGGAGGGAAGGGAAGGGAGTGGAATGGAATGGAATAGAAGGGAAGCGAATGGGATGGAATGGAATAGAAGGGAAGGGAATGGGATGGAATGGAGTAGAAGGGAAGGGAATGGAATGGAAGGGAAGGGAAGGGAAGTTAAGGGAAGCAGACCACTCATAATAGTACATATTTAATTATTATCGTATTAATTATCGTATTTACACAGGTCACTCGACGATACTCCCAAACTCGACACACTCACGTTTTTTTTTAATTGTTTGTTTACTTATAATCGTAATGAAGATAATAGTCATAGTTTTATTTTCTTTAGCATTATACAACCAGTTACTATATAAAGCTTATTACTCTTTATTGCAAGGTGAGAGAGAGCTAGAGAGAGAAAGACAGATAGGTAGATATTTAGAGAGGGAGAAAAAGAGAGAGAGACTTCATATATCAAACAGATGCAGTTAATATTTCAACATCCTTAAGTCTACGCTATGTACAGCACTACGCTACGTAATAATCGTAATCATAATAATCATAATTAGTGATGATAGTAGGAATAATGACGATAATGAGGAGGACGAGGACGAGGAGTAGTGGGGTATGGGTGAAGAGGAGGAGGAGGAAGAGATGGAGGAGGAGGAGGAGGAGGACGAGAATGGACTAGGACATCGCAACAAGGTAATTAAACTCGCTTCCCACACCTATGCAAAAATAAATCAGGTAAGAAGATTTTTTTTTTTGAGGTTAAAGTTAGAAAATAAAGAAAAAAACGAAAGTAACAAAAAAGTGAAAAGGAAAAAGAAGAAATAGAAAATAAAGGTGAAGAAATTGATAAAAAAAAGTGGTTAAGGTAAAATTTGATATAAAAAAAAGAGAAAATCATGGCTGAGGTAAAGGAAAAAAAAAGAAGTTAAAAGAAATTGATAGAAAAAGTGGTTAGGTAAAATTTGATATAAAAAAAGAGAGAAAATCATGACTGAGGTAAAGGAAAAAAAAAGAAGTTAAAAGAAATTGATAGAAAAAGTGGTTAGGTAAAATTTGATATAAAAAAAAGAGAAAATCATAGCTCAGGTAAAGGAGAAAGAAGCTTAGGGAAGAAATATAAAGTGTTAGGGCGAAATTTAGTGAAAAAATTAGGAAAAGGTTATAGAAAGGTCAGATTAGGAGGTCAAGAAAGAGATCAGTTCATATCAGCCTGTGTCATTTCTTATATAGGTTTACGCGTATGTATGTATGTTTGTATGAATGAATGTATGAATATGTATGTATTTACCTGTCAGTGAGTTAATTAATCTCTCAGGTAATGTCACAGCTATACCTGAATCATCTGTCTGACTTTAATTGCTATTCTGATTAATGACTGGGATGATAATAATGATAATGACTAATAATAATGAGAGAGAGAGAGAGAGAGAGAGAGAGAGAGAGAGAGAGAGAGAGAGCGCTATCTTAAACTGTGAGGTGGGTGTGATAATGACGATCAGAACGACTCTCTTATTGACACTCTTATCATTATCATTATTATTGATGGTGGTGGTGGTGGTGATGGTGGTGGTGGTGGTGGTGGTGGTGGTCATATTATTATTATTATTATTATTATTATTATTATTATTATTATTATTATTATTATTATCATTATTATTATTGTTGTTGTTGTTTTTGTTTTTGTTGTTTTTGTTGTTGTTATTGTTAGCATATTACCTGCAGTATTGAATCAACTTAGGCTGACTAACTGACTGAGAGATAAATAGATAGATAGATAGAGAGATACATACATACATAGATAGATAGAGAGAGGGTAAGACAGAGAGACAGAAACAGACAGATAAAATAAGGCAGAGACAGAATTAAATGACAGACGAAACAATTTAATTAAAACTCACAACCTCATATTGATAAGGACACATGGGGGTATATCAGGGCAAGATACTCGACAGGCGTAAAGGACGGGTGTGAGGGACAGGTATAGGGGACAGGTGTGACGGGCAGGGTGCAGCAGGAGGCGTCACAAGGGTATGAAGATAAGGATGTGGCGGGTGACGTACTCTAAATTGGGTCCAGATTCTTATTTGGTAACACTGGACCTAGGAACCCATATTACAGGTGGAGGGATGGAGGGTTGGTGGGTTGTGCTTTGTGGAGGAGGAGGAGGAGGAGGAGGAGGAGGAGGAGGAGGTACTGTAGACTGAGCGGAGAGGTACTGAGGAGCGATGGACATGAGTGGAGAATCAGGTGAGAGGTGGATGTATTGTGGAGGTTATCAAGGAAGATGGAGATGGATGGACTGGGAACCGCGTGGAGTGGAGTGGAGTGGAGTGGAGGGGAAGGAGGCAGTAGTGGAGGAGGAAGGGAAGATGAGGGACTAAGTGGTATGCAGAAAACTGGTGGAGATGTGGTGGAACAGATGTTTGTGATGGTCATTTTTGAGGTGGATACTAGTGGAGATAAGTGGAGGTGACTTGGGGTCGCTGGTTACTGGAGAAAGTGGTGGAGGAGGTGGTGGAGGACAGAGGAGACTGGAGGAGGAGGTTAGGAGAGACACTGACGATTGGAAGTGGTGTAGGAAGTGGAGGAGAGCGAAGACTGGTGGAGGAGGTGGAGGATGTTTCTTCACTGGAGGTCACGTGTGGGGGTACAATCGAGGGGGGAGAGACCCAGGGGGGGCAGGTGGGGGGAGGTCTGCACGGGGGGCTGTGAGGGGGGCTGCTGCACTGGCCCTGCTGCCACGGCTGCTGCTGCTGCTGCCACGCCTGCTGCCACGGCTGCTGCTGCTGCTGCTTCCTGCTGGTGGAGGAGGTGCTGAGACTGCTGTGGCGGCGGGGGCTGTGAGGAAGGGAGCGGCGGGCCGACTACTCCTGTGGGCTCGTCATTGCTGTGTTTGCCGCGCTTGACGTCCTGCTGCCCCTGCTGTGACTCCTCGCCGTCCTCGTCCTGCTCCTCGTCCCCGTAGCCGTCCACCGCCTCCTCCTGTTTCCGCTTCGCTGTGGCCATCTCCGCGGCATGACGCTTCCTCCACTTGGTGCGCCGATTCTGGAACCACACCTGACGGGGAGAGGGAGAGGGGGGAGGTGAGGAGAGGGGAGAGAACACTGGTGATTGGGAAGAGGGAAAAAGAGAAAAGGGGGGCAGGAAAAGAGAGGGGAGAGCTTATACAGGTAATTGGAAGGAGGAGAAAGAAAGGGGAGGAAAGGAGAGGAGAGAGTCTATACAGGTGATTGGGGTAAGAGAGAAAGAAAGAGAGGGGAAGGTGAGGAGAGGGGAGAGTATGTACAGGTGATTGGGAGGAGAGAGAAAGAGAGAGAGAGGGGGATGAAGGTAAAGACAGGGGAGAGAGAGGAGTTTGGGAGGAGGAGAGAGGAAGAGAGGGAAGATGAGGTCAGACGGGTGGGTGGGAGGAGAAGAGGGAGAGGTGTGAGAGAGGAGAAGAGAAGGAAAGGTAAGAAAAGGGGAAGAAGAATAAGAGATACATGAGTGGAAGAGAGAAAGATAGAGAGGGAGAGATAACATGATGAATAAACACACACACACACACACACACACACACACACACACACACACACACACACACACACACACACACACACACACACACACACACACACACACACACACCTTATCACTTTGCCAGTCGCCTTCACCTGTTTAACACGCGCCATCCTCACCTAATTAGCTTACAGGTGTGTGTGTATGTGTGTGTGTGTGTGAGAGAGAGAGAGGCTGTAAAGAAGATCGTGATTCTCTCTCTCTCTCTCTTTTTCCTTCCTTCCTTCCTTCCTTCCTCTATCATCTCTCTTTTCTTCACTCCTTCAGTTCTCAGTTCCTTCCCTCCCTTCCTCTCTCTCTCCCCTTCCCTCCCTCCTTCTTTCCCTCTCTCTCTCCCTCCCTCCCTCCTTCCCTCCCTCCTCAATACGCAGCGGGTTTATCCAACAAATTGGATTTCGCTTCGCAATGTGTTTTATCAGAAGAAACTCCTCCTCCTTCTCCTCCTCCTCCTCCTCCTCCTTCTCTTTTTCTTCAACCTCTTCCTCCACCGCGATAGACACTGACTCCTGTTCCTCTCTTCCTCCTTCTCTTCCTCTTCCATTTTATTTATCTACTCCTCCTCCTCCTCTCCTCTTCCTCCTCGTTCTCCTCCTCGTCCTCGTCCTCCTCCTCCTCCTCGTGAATAAAATGAGAGAGAGAGAGAGAGAGAGAGAGAGAGAGAGAGAGAGAGCCATCCCTTCACTTCTGTCTTCATTACCTGGATTATAATTCCTCGTAAATTACACCAACTTACCTTATTATCTTCTCTCTCTCTCTCTCTCTCTCTCTCTCTCTCTCTCTCTCTCTCTCTCTCTCTCTCTCTGATATGAAAGTCTTCTTCTTTGATATCTTTCTAAATGAACGTTTCCGATTCTTTCTCTCTTCTTTCCCTCCTCCTCCTCCTCCTCCTCCTCCTCCTCCTCCTCCTCCTCCTATTCTCCTTCCCTTCAGCCAGAAACGATCGCAGAAGTTTGAGGAAAATATATAAGACAATGAAATTCTGATCAGATCTCTCTCTCTCTCTCTCTCTCTCTCTCTCTCTCTCTCTCTCTCTCTCTCTCTCTCTCTCTCTCTCTCTCTCTCTCTCTCTCTCTCTCTCTCTCTCTCTCTCTCTCTCTCTCTCTTAACTAATGACTGTATGGCCCCGCTGCACTCGACTTTCTACTGTAGCTCATTCCTATACTGTCCAAATCCTTTATGCAAGAGTTAACCAGCATCTTCATTCTTTCATCTCCTTTCCTTTTAAATTCTGGATCTGTCTTTCTTCGTCTGTATTTCCTCCTGCCTACGACTTGAGCTCTTCCACGAGGGGAGAATCGAGACACCTCTGTGACCTCTACACCCGAAACTGACCTCTCTTTTGACCACTCTTCAATACTCTCTGTTTTAGGAGCAGGGCTTAGCGGGCTTTTTAGTTTTC
>NC_066542.1:15250581-15258081 GCF_024679095.1 Eriocheir sinensis
CCCCTCTTTCCCCCCTTACCCCCCCCCTCCCTTCCTCCACCACCACCATATTTTACCAGCATCACCTCGACAATACACAGCAACACCGCCTCTGCTTGTAAATAAATTGCAAATATTGGTACGCATGATTTGTGGGCGGTGTAAATTGTGTGTGTGTGTGTGTGTGTGTGTGTGTGTGTTGGTTGTGGTTGTGGTGGTGCATGGTAAAGTTTGTTATCATTTCTCTTCTTTTCTAATTTCTCTTCTCCTCTCCTCTGTTCTCTTCTTCCCTTCCCTTCTTTTCTCTTTCCTTTAGTTTACATTCTCTTCTCTTCCTTTCTTTTTTTTTCTCTTTTCTCTTGTCTCGTTTTCTTTCTTCCTCTCTATTCTCTCATCTCCTCTCTCTTCTTCCCTCCTCTCCTCTCTCTTAGAAGACAACCACATCCTCTTTTTTTTCTTCCTTTTATTACCTAACCCCCATTTTTTCCCTCCAACTTTCCTCATCCTTCCCCCTTCTCCCCCCGCTCTCTCTCTCTCTCTCTCTCTCTCTCTCTCTCTCTCTCTCTCTCTCTCTCTCTCTCTCTCTCTCTCTCTCTCTCTCTCTCTCTCTCCTGTCCTTTTTTTTTCTCTTATCCTTAACAGTATATTCTTTCTTCATCTCTTTCAGCAAATCCTTTCATCCTTTTTCCCGGCTTAATTTTTTTTCCGTCCTTCAGTTCTTTTTCTTTTCCTTTCCTTCGCCTTCTTTCTTTGTCCGACACCTCTTCCTTCTCTTCCACTTCTCTTTCTTTTCTTTCTCTGTTCTTGTCCTTTTCTTCTTCATTCTCGTTTTCCTGTCCTCCGCTTCCTCTTTCGCTTGTCTTGTTTTCGACTTCTTCCTCTTTTTCTGTCTTTCAGTTTTCCCTCTTTTTCCCTTTTTTCTGTTTCTTTTTCTTGTCCTCCGCCATTTCCTCCTCCTTTCCTGCCGTCCATTTTATCCTCTCTACTTTTCATCCTTCACCTCCTTCCTTCCTTTCTTTCTTTCATCCTTCCTTCTTTCCTCCATCCTTTTATCTTGCATCTCTCTATTTCTTCTCTTCCTTCGCACTACGTTTTGTTATTTCATTCGTAAAATTTTAACGGAAGGGAATTTTCAGCTTCATCTGCTTTCTTATTTTTTTTTTCTTGTTTAAATGTGCATCGTGTCCCACCGTCTCACACCTAAGGCATCCCCCCACCCCACCTCTCTCTCTCTCTCTCTCTCTCTCTCTCTCTCTCTCTCTCTCTCTCTCTCTCTCTCTCTCTCTCTCTCTCTCTCTCTCTCTCTCTCTCTCTCTCTCTCTCTCTCTCTCTCTCTCTCTCTCTCTCTCTCTCTCTCTCTCATAACTCACCCTCACGATGTATGTAACACCAGATAAATAACACAGGGAGATTACCTTTCCGGGAGGGAGAGAAAGGAGAAAGGAAGAGGAGAAGGGAGGAAGGGGGCAGGGGCAAGATTAAGCCCTACCTACTTCTTAGTTTTGACCCTCTTCTCTCTCTCTCTCTCTCTCTCTCTCTCTCTCTCTCTCTCTCTCTCTCTCTCTCTCTCTCTCTCTCTCTCTCTCTCTCTCTCTCTCTCTCCACTTGTTTTCTTTCCCTCCATTACGTCCATCCAATCATCTTCCTTCCCTTAACCACCTTGCTCTCTCTCTCTCTCTCTCTCTCTCTCTCTCTCTCTCTCTCTCTCTCTCTCTCTCTCTCTCTCTCTCTCTCTCTCTCTCTCTCTCTCTCTCTCGTTTGCCAGCTCAACAGAGAGTAAACTGGATGTGTATGAGAGAGAGAGAGCAAGGATTTCATTTTGTGTGGGGCGTCTGAGGTGAGAGTCCCAAGGGTTGGTTTGAGAGGAGGAGGAGGAGGAGGAGAAGGAGGAGGAGGTAAGAGGAGGAGGAAGAAGAAGGGGGCCGGTCTTATTGCCCTTACTGCTCCTCCTCCTCCTCCTCCTCCTCCTCCTCCTCTTACCCTCCTCTTCCTTCTGGACTGGTTATATTTTTTGTTGATATTGTTCACTTGCTTCCTCCTCCTCCTCCTTTCTTCTCTTTCCTCTTCCTCTTTTCTCTTCGTTCTCCTCTCTATTGCCTCACACACACACACACACACACACACACACCATATCGCCACCATGTTGTCAGCCTCTGTTCACCCTGTACACACACACACACACACACACACACACACACACACACACACACACACACACACACACACACACACTGGCGTATCCCACATCATAACAACTCCACGGGAAAGTAACTCTTATGGCCTCAGCAAATAAGGCTTAAAATACAGTGACCGGCAGTTGTGGTGATGGTAGTTGTGGAGGAGGAGGAGGAGGAGGTGGAGGAGAGGTGGAGGAAGGTTAGTAATGGAGTGGTTTGTATGCTTTCCCTCCTCCTCCTCCTCCTCCTCCTCCTCCTCCTCCTCCTCCTCCTCCTCCTCCTCCTCCTCCTCCTCCACACTATTGCTACTAACTCACACTGCTTTTTAATCAAGTTAGTTGTGTTGTTATTACTGTTGTTATTACTGTTTTCATACCACTGTTGTTGTTGTTGTTGTTGTTGTTGTTGTTGTTTTTGGTGGTGGTGGTAATGATGATGGTGCTAATGACGTTTTTGCTATTGTCTGTTGTTGCTCCTTTCTCATCATTATCAGTATTATTATTGTTATTGTTAGTATTTTTTTCCATCATAATATTTTTTTTCCTGTTGGTTGTACATTTTTTTTCAGTCTGTGTTTATTTATCTGTCAAGTTTTTTTTTTCACTCAAAACAGTCAACTCCACTCTATCCTTTTATCTTTCTTTCCTCTCCTCTTTCCTTCCATTATTTCTTCCTTTCTACCTTTCCTATTTCACGTTCCATCGCTATCCCTTCCTCCATCCCCTCATTCTCTCCTTTATTCCCTGCCTTCCTTCTCCTGTTCCTCCGTCCTTCCATTATTTTCAATCTTCCTACCTTCTTTTTGTCATTTCTCCCTTACTCTCTCCCTTTCAATCTCCCATCTTCGTTTCCCTCATCCTTCTCCTCGTTATACCCTTTCATACTTTTCCTATTTATTCTTCTCTTCCTATCCATCCATCCTTTCTTTCCTACCCACCTTATTTCACCTGCTTCCCTTTCTCCTCTTCCTCATTATTTCCTTTTATTCTTCTCTTTCTATTCCTTCTCCCAATCCATTCCTACCTTCCTACCCACTCTATTTCACCCCTGCCATCCCTCCCCCTAACTCTCCCTTGCTCCCCTCACTCTCCCTTCCTTCCCTCATCCTCTCCCTCCTCAATATTCCATCCTTCTCATCCTATTCTGCCTTCCTTCCTACCATTCTTCCTTCCAAACCATCCTATTTCACTCCTGTCATCCCTATACCGCCCCCGAACTCTCCCTTCCTCCCCTCATCCTCTCCCCTCTTCTCCCCTCATCCTCTTCCTCTTCACCCCGCCACAGCCCTCAGCAGCGTATCCACAAGAGGGGCGCGCTAAACTTTTCATGGGGAGAGGGGAGAGTGAGTGAGAGAGTAAGAGGGGAGAGTGAGAGGGGAGGAGGTCCACGCCTTTCCTAATAGGGGCTAAACTCCCCTTAATTAATTGGCTGCCTCTCAATCAGGAGTTACACCCATCCCTCAGAGGGGAGAGGAAGGGAGAGTGAGGGAGAGGAAGGGAGAGGAGGGAGGGAGAGAGAGGGGACAGGCTGTTCAATGTATGTAGAGGTTTGAGGGAGAGAGAGAGAGAGAGAGAGAGAGAGAGAGAGAGAGAGAGAGAGAGAGATTGGGGATAATTTGATTGTTTATTTCTTTTATTAAATTTTTTTGTTTAATCTTGTTTTACTTATTTTGTCTGTTTCCTCTTTTCCAGTTATGTTCCTTTTTTCCTTCCATTGTTGCTCCTTTTTTTCTTTTATTTTATTCGTTGACTTTCTTTGCATATATTTCTTCTTCCTTCCTTCATTCTATTTCCTTCCTGATTTTTTTCTACCTTCTTTTTCATGGCTTTTCTTTTTCCTTCTCTTGTTTTTCTTCCTTTCATGCCTCGCGCCTTCTTTCTTTCCCCTTCTCTCTTCCTTTCTTTTTAATTGGTCTATCATTCTTCCTCTCCTTTCTTCTACCCTTCCTAATGTTTGTTTTTGATTTATTGAAGGCGGGGCACCATATTTTTACTTTATTATACATTTGAATTTGTTTATATGCATATTTATGTGTATGTATCTTGCTTGTTCTCTCTCTCTCTCTCTCTCTCTCTCTCTCTCTCTCTCTCTCTCTCTCTCTCTCTCTCTCTCTCTCTCTCTCTCTCTCTCTCTCTCTCTTCAAATATCCATAAATTATATCCCTCCCTCTCACTTTCCTCCGCCTCCCTCCTTTACTCCCCCCTTCTCCCTTTTTCCTCCATTCATCTCCCCTTTCCTCCCTCTCACCTCTTCTTCCCTCCATCCTAGCACACTAACACACACACTCCCCCTAACTCTCTCTCTCTCTCTCTCTCTCTCTCTCTCTCTCTCTCTCTCTCTCTCTCTCTCTCTCTCTCTCTCTCTCTCTCTCTCTCTCTCTCCCAAAAGCGTGAAAAAGACCTAATGTTTTCGATTGATTACTCACACACACACACACACACACACACACACACACACATTGGACAAACATCTGTGTCCGTGAGGGTGGGGTGAGGGATTGCGAGTGGAGGGAGAGAGAGGGAGAGAGGGAGTGGAGGGAGAGGGGGAAGGGGGGGAGGAGGGAGAGTAAAATAGCGTCAGCCACTCTCTCATTGGCCAGAGTTTTCGTAATAAAGACAGCCGCTGGAGTCACGTGATATATTTGCGGCCATATTAATGTTTTGGGCGGGCGGGTTGGGCGGGAAACGATGAGCAGGTTGGGCGGGAAAGGGCAGTGAGTTGGGTGGATTTGGGCGGGAAATTTTGATTGGGTGGTCGGGTTGGGCGTATTTGGGCGGGAAAGAGAGGGTAGGATGGACTGATTTAGGCGGGAAATGGTGGTCTGGGCGGATTTAGGCGGGAAAAGGACGAGGGGGACTGGGCTGATTTGGGCGGGAAAGGGTGGGTGGGCTGGGTGGATTTAGGTGGTAAGGGCGAGGAGGCTTTACTATTTGGGCGGGAAAAGACGAGCATGCTGGGCAGATTTTGGCGGGAAACGGTGAGCGGGCTGGATGGATTTGGGCTGGAAAGGGTGGGCTGGGAAGGGTGGGCGGGCTGGGCTAATTTGGGCGGGAAACGGTGAGAGGGCTGGATGGATTTGGGCGGGAAAGGGTAGGCGGGCTGGGCTGATTTGGGCGGGGAAGGACGAGCGAACTGGGCGGTTTTGTGCGGGAATGGGCGAGCTGGTTGGGCAGATTTGGGCTTCCGGGCCTTACGATGCTTTTTACGGTCAGATTTAGGCTCTAGGGCTTGTAGGAGCGGCTGGGTATGGAGTTTCAAGTTACGGGAGTGTTTCGAAGCATGTTTCAGATAGTGTTTCAGTCACAATGGATCCTGGCTGGTGATATTTAAACGCAGGAGCTTATTGGGGGGCCTTCAAGAGTTTAATATTCACCATCTATCGTCCCCTTTAATAGATTTTTCAACCATCCTTAAGAAATATTCAATCGTTTTCCCAATGACAACGTGACTACTTCGCTTTATTCAACTCATGTATCGGAGCAGCGTTTCGCCATCACAGAACCGAACCATCTCATTCTCTACTCTTTCTCGCTGTGTTTTTGATGCTGTACTTTCAAAACAAACATTCGCACTGACCACGTGGCTTCTGTTCTTGTTCTTCTTGTTCTTCTTGTTCCTTTGCGTCGTCGTCAGTCGCATCCATCGAGGCAATGCTTCAGCCGTACCAAACCGCCTCTTCCTCCCCTCGTCCTGTTTAGATGCATAACTATCGCCGGACGGAATTTGCGAACGGCCGTAAGGAAGATGAGAAGGAAGAGCAAGTAGGTAGAGGAGGAGGGGGAGGAGGTGAAAGGAGGAAGAGGGCGGGGCCAGGAAGACAGATACTGGTGATTTTCGCGTAGTCACCCTTCTCTGGCAAGCGTCCGATGATGAGTTACAGCGAGATTTGACTCTAATTTGTAACGGCGTGTGTTGTGTTTGCCGTTTATTTGTCTCGGCGTTCGGGTGTTGTGGCGCCCAATGCATCAGCGGGCCCCGTATCGTCAGGTGTCGCCTCCTCCTCCTCCTCCTCCTCCTCTGTCTCCTCCTAAGAATGATGGCGTCGACGAGTGGAAGAGTAAAGCATGGAGGAAAGATTTCACGGGTGTCTAATAAGAATGAAGTAGTGCGTGTTTTGACGAACGGTGGAGCAGAAATAAGAACGATTCAGTATTGTTGACGCGAGGAAGAATGACGGAATATTATGAAGTTAAAGGTCGTTGCTCCAATAAGGATGATGTAGTGGGTGTTTTGACGAACGGTGAATCAGAAATAACAATGATTCAGTTTGTAAAGAAATGATTGTTGACGCTAAGAAGAATGGCTAAATATATGGAGTTAAATGTCATCTCTCTAATAAGGATGAAGCAGTGGGTGTTTATACTCACGGTGAATCTCAAATAAGAAGGATCAGATAAAGAAATAGATCAAAGGTGACGTTTGGAAGAATGGCGGAATATACGAAGAGTAAAATGACGACTCTCCAATAGGAATGAGTAGAAGTATAAGAAAAAGCGTTGTGTGTTTAGACTTAACGGTGAATGTCAAATAAGAATGATTCAGTGTGTAAATAAATCACTGTTGAAAGCCAGGAAGAAAGGCGGAATATATGGAGAGTTAATTGACAACTTTCTAATTTATTGAAGAATGAAGTAGGGGTTTCGGGACTGATGGTGAATCCCGAATGAGAATAAAAATGAAAAGAAAAATCAGTATAATAATAAATCAATGACGCTAGGAAGAAAGGCGGAATACAGGAAGACTTAAATGACAACTTTCTAATTTATTGAAGAATGAAGTAGGGGGTGTTTGGAAGTAATAGTGAATGCCGAAATGAAAATAAGAATGAAAAGAAAAATCAGTATAGTAATGAATCAATGACGCTGAAGAAAGGCGGAATACAGGAAGACTTAAATGACAACTTTCTAATTTATTGAAGAATGAAGTAGGGGTTTCGGGACTAATGGTGAATCCCGAAATGAAAATAAGAATGAAAAGAAAACTCAGTATAATAACAAATCAATGACGCTGAAGAAAGGCGGAATACAGGAAGACTTAAATGGCAACTTTCTAATTTATTGAAGAATGAAGTAGGGGGTGTTTGGAACTAATAGTGAATCCCGAATAAGAAAAAGAATGAAAAGAAAGATTAGCAATGACGTTAGGAAAAATGACAGAATGTATGAAGAGTTAAAAGAGAACTCTAATTTATTGAAGAATGAGGTGGGGGTTTTGTGGGTATCACTGTATACGAATATGAATAAAACGGATAAAACAAATCAGTATATAACTAAATCAATGACGTTAGGAAGCAAGGCAAAATATATGAAGAATTAAAATGCATCCCTCTATCACTGATGACCGA
>NC_066542.1:15263081-15265581 GCF_024679095.1 Eriocheir sinensis
AGATAGAAAAGAAGGGAAGAAAGGAAAGGAAAGAGGGAAGCAAGGAAGGGAAAGAAGTCAGTTAGTAAGAAGAATGAAAGAAAGAAAAAGGAGTGAAAGAAAAAGAGAAAAAAGAGAAAAGAAAGAAAGAAGCAAGGAAGGAAACAGGTCAGTTGGTAAGGAATAGGAGGAAAAAAAGGAAAAAAGAAAGGAAGAAAAGAGAGAATGAAAGAAAGAGAAAGAAAGACAGAAAAGAAAGAAAGAAGCAAGAAACGAAAAAAGTCAGTTGGTAAGAATGGGAGGAAAAAAGAAAGAAAGAATGAAAGAAAAAGAGAAAGAAAGATAAAAAAAGACGGAAAGAAAGTATAGAAAAAACATATTACGAAGAATCAAAGAAAATGAAAGAGAGCGGAAAGGTAGGAAAGCAGAAACAGAAATTATACAGATATGAAAATAAAACTAAACTCTACCGCCAACTTAGGTTAATATCGTCCCCACTTCGATTCCCGTAAGACATGACTAAGCAAATGAATGAATGGAAAGCCGATTCTAGTGAGTGGAAGGGAGAGTGACTTAGATCAAATATGCTTATGTGAAGGAAGAGAGAGAGAGAGAGAGAGAGAGAGCAACGGGTAAATCATATTCAATCACACTAAAAATCACCCTATACACACACACACACACACACACACTCACACACACCTTTCCCTTTCCTTTTCTTTTCCATTTTATTCCCCCGCATCCTTTCCCACCCTCTCCCTTCCTTCCTCCCTCCCTCCCTCCTCTCCCTTCCTTCCTCCCTCCCTCCAATATGTCAGGGCATGAAAGAGACTTATGCAAATGACCTTAAATTAGACGAGAGATTATTATAGGAATGTTAATATTAATCTGACAGTATTGCCAGCTCGGGAGGAGGAGGAGGAGGAGGAGGAGAAGAATTTGGGATTGTGTGGAGTTTGTTTGCACAGCGGAGTGAACCATGTGTGTGTGTGTGTGTGTGTGTGTGTGTGTGTGTGTGTGTGTGTGTGTGTGTGTGTGTGTGTGTGTGTGTGTGTGTGAGACTCTTGACTTTCTTTTCCTGTCTATACAAAAAATCAAATTACTTCTCGTCCTTCAGTAATTTCTTTCTTATAAATATGTTTTGTGTATTTTTTTTTAGTTACCTATCAAAAAAAATACTTTCCTTTTTCTTTCTTATTTCCAAGCTCTTCCTTCCTCTTTCCAACGTATACATTTCCTATTTTTTTTTTCTAATAATCTTTCCTTCGTTAAAATGTCACCCCCAAACACACACACACACACACACACACACACACACACACACACACACACACACACACACACACACACACACATAAGTCAAACAAGGACTAATTTCTCCCCCTGTCTAATGGATAGTTCGCCCTTATTACCCCCTAGCGTGAAGAGGAGGAGGAGGAGGAGGAGGAGGAGGAGGAGGGGGAGGAGGAGGAGATGAATGAGAAAGATGTATTGGTGGAAAAGGTCTGTTAGAAGAATAGAAGAATAGAAGAATAAAAAGAAGTGTAGGAAAATATAGGGAAAAAGGAAAAATTGAAGTGTTCAGGATATGAAAAAAAAAAATCTTCTTTCCTTATACTCTTCCTTTCTTCCTTCTTTCTTTCCCTTTTTCTTTTCGTCCTTCCATTCTTCCTTCCTTTCTTTCTTTCCTTCCCTTTTTCCTTTTTTTCCATTCTCCCCATTTTCACTTTCTCATCACCTATTTTTTCTTCTTTTTATTAGTACATTTTTTTCTTTCTTCCTTTTCTTCTTTTCCTCTTCTTTCACCTGATTTTCTTTTGTCCTTATTTCTCTCCTTCCTTTACTTCCTCACTCTTTTTGCTTCCTCCCTTTCCCCCCCCTCCCTCCCTTCCTCCCTCCCATCCTCCTTCCCTTCCTCCCTCTTTTCCCTCTTCCCTCCCTCCCTCCCTCCCTCCCTCAGCGGGTAGGCCTATTTCGGGATATATTAATTATATTAATTACTTATATTTTGTGTGTGTGTGAGAGAGAGAGAGAGAGAGAGAGAGAGAGAGAGAGAGAGAAACTGCCTCTCTATCACACTTTCATGACATTTCTCGCTCTTTCTATTTCTCTTTCTTTCCTTCTTTCCTTCCCATGCCATCTCCTCCTTCATTTTCTGCCTCCTCCCTCCTCTCCATCTCCTCCTCCTCTCCTCCTACTACTTCTCTCTTCTCTCTCTCTCCTCTCTCTCTCTCTCTCTCTCTCTCTCTCTCTCTCTCTCTCTCTCTCTCTCTCTCTCTCTCTCTCTCTCTCTCTCTCTCTCTCTCTCTCTCTCTCTCTCTCTCTCTCCTACGATATCCTATTTTGTGTATATGCGCTAAGATAGAATGATAGATAGATTGATAGATAGATAGATAGATGGTGAGAGAGAGAGAGAGAGAGAGATGGATGAACATTAGTTTCGGATTATATTAAGTCTACTTTTATTGTAGTAATCTTGATATTACTACTACTACTACTACTACTACTACTACTACTACTA
>NC_066542.1:15275581-15293081 GCF_024679095.1 Eriocheir sinensis
CTATTCCTTCTCCTCCTTTTCCTCTTCCTCTTTTTACTCTTTCTCTTTCTACTACACCTCTTCCTCCTCCCATTTCTCATCTTTCTTTTTATTTACTTCTTCCTTTTTTTCTACTCTTCCTTCTTCTTCCGACTTTCAACCTCCAACACACTCCAACAGGCCTACACATGCCCCCCTTCTTACCCTTCTCTCGCCCCCTTCTTCTCCCCTCCAACACCTCAATGGGTCATCTCCGCCGCTCGTATGTTCCCTTCTGCACCGCCTTCTGCCCCGCCCAGCACCTCGTTCCCTTGTGATGCTCTTCTGCTGGTGTTTTTATGGCTCCTTCGGTACTGTTTTGGGGCCTAGGGATGCTGTGGATGGGTGGATGGATGCTCTCTCTCTCTCTCTCTCTCTCTCTCTCTCTCTCTCTCTCTCTCTCTCTCTCTCTCTCTCTCTCTCTCTCTCTCTCTCTCTCTCTCTCTATCTCTATCTCTCTATCTATCTATCTATCTATGTGTTTACCTATATTTCTCTCTTCCTTTTTTTCCTATTTTATGTTTTTATTGTTTTTTACCTTTCTTCGTTTTCTTCTTCCTTCCTCTTCTTACTTATTGCTCTCTCTTTCATCTTTCCTTCCTTCTTTCCTTCCTCCTTCTCTTTTTCATGCTTGCTTTCTCTTCTTGTTTTCGCTTTGTTCCTTCCTTTCTTGTGATTTGTTTTTATTTATTTTCATTGTGTGTGTTTTTGTCAGTGTGTCTGTGTCTTTCCTGCCTCTCTCTTTTCTCTTTTATTTTGCCTTGTCCTCCCACTCTTTCTTTATCTGTTCCTTGTTCGTCCTTCACTTCATCCTTCCATTCGTCTCTGTCTCGCTTTTTCTCCCTCTTTTGTTTTCACTCTCTTCTTCTATTTCTCCTTATTTTCTTTATTTCTTTTCGTCTGCTTCTTCTCCTTCACCTTCTTTCTTCACCTTCCATTCTTAATCTTCTACCTCTCCGTCTTCAATCACCATCATCATCTTCTATTTTCTCTATCTTCTTAATTTTCCTCACCTTTTTCTTTTCCTTCTTCCATTTTTAATCTTTTACCCCTTCGGCGTCATCACCCTCTCTTTATTCTCTCACCATCATTTAGCATCATCATCACCATCCTCCTTATCATCACCATCATCCCTCAATACCATCATCATTATCACCACCGCTGCACATCCTTTTTCTCTCCTCCTTTTAATCCACGTGACTCCATCCATCCATTGCCCTAACTGACCCATTGCCATTACCGCTGAAGGCTTCCTGTTGCTCCCCACTCAGCCGCCCATTACAAAAGTCCTCGCCAACAGAGCCGCGACCTAAGCCTGAGCGTGATAACCAGCCCGGAAGGAAAATGGGAGAATGGGAAGGGATTGAGCCGGGTGGTTAATTAGGCATAACTGGAACCCGTTTTTGTCCATCTGGTGAGGGTTAATAAGTATTTTCTGACATGTTTTAAGTGATATTTTTTAATCTCTGGCTGTGGTTTTGTGGTACTGAAGTGTGAGATTAGATGGGCGAGGGAAGGAATAAAGGAATGGATGTATGGTAGTTTTTTTTTTATAAGCGTTACTATAAAAAAAATTCTGCCCGCTGAAGTATTATGTGGCACTGAAGTGTGAGATTAGGTGGGCGAGATGGAAGGAAGAAAGGAATGGATGTCTTGCAGGTTTCTATAAGTGTTACTATTAAAAAAGATCTGCCCACTTAAGTATTTTCCATAAGTTTTAAGTAATGTGCTTTAACCCCTGATTGTGATTTTGTGATATTAAAGTGTGAGATCAGCTGGAATATATGGAAGGAAGGCGTGTATGGCAGGTTTTTATAAGCGTTACTATAAAAAATTATGTCCCGCTCAAATGTTTTCCGCAAGCTATAAGTGATGTGAACCTCTATGATTTTGTGATATTGAGATGTGAGATCAATTGAGTGTATAGGCAGGAAGGCGTGTATGACATGTTTCTTTAAGCGTTACTATAAAAAGAATCCGCCCGCTTATGAATTTTCGACAAAATTTATTTATTATCCATCAACCCTGGGCGTGATTTTCTGGTAAACTGAGATCAGGTGGGTGAAATGAAAGAAGAAAAGAATTCATTTACGGCAGGCTTCTTTAAGGGTTACTATAAAAATATTCTGCCTGCTTAAGTATTTTTTCGACAATTTTTCAACCCTTACGCCTCCGTGGTCTACTGGTCAGCGTGCCTGGCTACTACTCCGCGGGCCCGGGTTCGAATCTCGGCCCGGGGAGTCGGCGTGCAGCTCACCCAGCTGTTCATCCTCCCTCTCGGGCTGGTCGATAAATGGGTACCTGGGGAAACCTGGGGAAGATAAACTGTGGTAACCCGGATGTCACACTGGCCATGTGTCCCGGGGTAATGGGCTCCCTTCCACCACATGCTCAAGGGCCAGTGCGACGGAGATGAGTACCGAGGCCACGCGCAGCTATAGCGTATGCCCCAACTCTTACTTTTTCAGCCCTTAAGAAACTGTGATTTTTGCGATATCGATGTGTGAGACCTGGTGAACGAGAAGCGAAGGAAGAGAGGGATGTCGACTACAAGATGCTACAAATACGAAAGAATCCACTCATTAACCTCAGTATTGCAATAGTTAACGTGTGAATGATGGGATAGCAAGATATGGTAACGTCACAACGCACAGAGACTTGTTCCCTTACGGAGATTAAATAAAAGCGAAAAAAGACAAGAAATCAGTATCTCTTTTTTCCTGCTCTAGTTATATACCATTTTTTTTCTCCTGTATACCTCCTCCTCCTCCTCCTCCTCCTCCTCCTTCCTTTCACCCGTCCTCGGAAATTATTAAAAACATAAATAATTACCCCCAGAAGGCAATGTCCAAGTGTGTGTGTGTGTGTGTGTGTGTGTGTGTGTGTGTGTGTGTGTGTGTGTGTGTGTGTGCTCAGCTGGTGGCAACGTCCAGTCTCTGTCTTTATTGGTGTCTTTATTAAGTCGCACCGAGTGTCCACTTTACTCCTTTAATGGCGGCCGAGAGAGAGAGAGAGAGAGAGAGACTTAATGAACGTACGATAAGAAAAATAATAAGTAACGAGAGGAGATTATTTATAAAACTGTCTGAGAGAGAGAGAGAGAGAGAGAGAGAGAGAGATGATTGTGTGTTTGTGTGTGATTAAACCCGCCGCGGCTGTTCGTAATGGCCGCTCCTCTTCCTCCTCCCCCTCTTCCTCCTCCCCCTCTTCTTCCTCCTCCTCCTCCTCTTCTCCCAATACAAGCTGACCACTGCTGCTTCCCAACTATTCCTCCTCCTCCTCCTCCTCCTCCTCCTCCTCGTGTGTTTTATCTGTTTTCTCTCTCCACTCACCACCTCATAAGACTGCGCCAGAAGGAGGAGGAGGACGAGGAAGAGGAGGAGGAGGAGAAGGAGGAGGAGGAGGAGGAGGAGGACGACTGAGGGAGGTACACACACACACACACACACACACACACACTAACAATCACGAGTCCAGTCCGCAATCAAACCTTGGGTGAACAACACTTTACCTCGTCCCAACTAACCCCCCCCCCCTCCTCCCCCTCCTCCTCCCCCTCCCCCCCACGCACACACGCACAGTTTCTACGAGCATCTGAGCGACTGAGGATTGGACTAATAGCGGCCCATTAGACTAAGTTCATCGGGCAGCGGACACTAGCGGCGGCGGAGTCCAGTGGCGAGGCTAATAGAGACATCAGGACGAGCCGCCGCGAGCCATTCCGCGCAATCACTGTCCACAAACCAAGTCATCAACTCGCCCTGTTACGGTGCGGTGTGGCTCAATGGTGGAGTGCCTCGGTGTGTGTGTGTGTGTCTGTGTCTGTGGGGAGTGCGACGGGGGTTTGGGGATTGTGTGTGTATGTGTGTATGTGTTCGTGTTTGTTGGGTTATATGTGTTCCCTTAGTTCATTATTCGATATTTTCTTGTTCCTATATTTCACAGTGTTCTCGCTCTCTCTTTCTCTTTCTGTTTGTCTGTATCTGTCTCTCTGTCTCTGTTTATTACTCTTTACTCACTATATCTTTCTCTCTATCTGTGTATATTTCTGTCTATCTATCTGTCTCTGGTATACACAAACCTCCTTACATACCAGCTCCCAGTCTCTGTCGCTCCCTTTCCATCTCACTCCCCTTATTCCTTCTCCCCTTCGCTCTCCCTCTCTCGCCCTCTCCCCCTCCCTCTCTCCCTCCATCTCCGCCTCCCTCTCTCTCTCCGTTCGCGCCAAACTGCCCTTAATCATTTCCTGAACGCGTGCTGGAGGATAATACACAATGGCCGGCTATCTGTGTGTGTGTGTGTGTGTGTGTGTGTGTGTGTGTGTTATTTCAGTTCTGTATCTCTGTCCGTCTGGCTGTCTGTCCGTTTGTCTCTATCTGTCTTTTTCATGTCGCGTCAGTATCTTTCCTTTAACGCAAATCCTCCTCCATCTCTTCTTCCTCCTTTTTCACTTCTCTCCAGCACTGTCTTCCTCCTCTTCTCTCTTCCTCCTTATCCTAGTTTCACACCTACGTCCTCCTCCATCCTCCTCCTCCCCCTCCTCCTCCTCCTCCTCCTCTTCTCACTTTCTCTCAGCCACCATCTTCCTACCTCCTTCTCCACCTCCTTACCTTCACCATCTTGCACCCTCCTCCTCCTCCTCCACCCCCTCCTCCTCCTCCTCCTGAGCCTCCTCCACTACACTCGCCCCGGAAGAAGCATAGGTAAACAAACGCCCCCCTTTCTATATCCACCCCCTCATCCCCCTCTCCCCCTTCCTGCCGGGCCCTTCAACGAGCATAAGTAAACAAAGGCGAGATGTGGGCCGTAACCGAGCGTTTACACACTTACCAAGCAGCTGCCGAGAGAGAGAGAGAGAGAGAGAGAGAGAGAGAGAGAGAGAGTAAAAATACGCACAAACGGTGACATTTTGAGAGGGAAGCTTGTAATTAGTGAAGGAAATTAGACTGTGAGCCTCTCTCTCTCTCTCTCTCTCTCTCTCTCTCTCTCTCTCTCTCTCTCTCTCTCTCTCTCTCTCTCTCTCTCTCTCTCTCTCTCTCTCTCTCTCGAATAATGTTTACGAGTACATACTTTTACGTTCGTCATGAAGGTTGTAATGGCGATAAAGTTAAGTCTCTCTCTCTCTCTCTCTCTCTCTCTCTCTCTCTCTCTCTCTCTCTCTCTCTCTCTCTCTCTCTCTCTCTCTCTCTCTCTCTCTCTCTCTCTCTCTCTCTCTCTCTCTCTCTCTCTCTCTCTTCCTCCATGCTTTTGTCTCCCATTTTGTGTTTAAGCCTGTCTCCCTCCTCTTCCTCTCCCTTTCGCTCTCCCTCCCTCCCTCCCTCTCCCCGGTAATTGGTTGGTGGGTCTCCTTCATAAAAGCTGCCCACACCTGTAATAATGACACTAATTACACCTGCTAATGACACACGCCCATGAGCCATTTCATTACACTTTTTGCGGGCCAGCCAAAGCTAGGGGGGAGGAGGAAGAGTGGGAGAGGGAGGTGGAGGAGGAGGAGGAGGAGGAGGAGGAGGAGGAGGTAGTGGAGTTAATCTTTCTCTTTAGAGGTCTGTTGAATGGTATTGGTGGTGGTGGTGGTTGTGGTGATAGTGGTGACGGTGGTAGTGATGGGGCATACACTATTCATACACACACACACACACACACACACACACACACACACACACACACACACACACACACACACACGTGCACCTAAATTATTGTGTCACAAACGGTTATTACGAAAGCGCATATGCATGCAAACATATACATACTCTCTCTCTCTCTCTCTCTCTCTCTCTCTCTCTCTCTCTCTCTCTCTCTCTCTCTCTCTCTCTCTCTCTCTCTCTCTCTCTCTCTCTCTCTCTCTCTCTCTCTCTCTCTCTCTCTCGTAAAAAATAAATATATATGCATTCCGTGTATTCATTTAGACAAATATATACCATATGAAACACCAACACCCACACCCATACATACTACATACATACCTACATACATACATACATACATATAAGCACACACATACACACATACGCACACACGCACACACACACACACACACACACACACAATAACCTGTTTATATGCAGTACAAATTACCTCGGCCGAGATATATATTGTCTGTGTGTATGCGTGTTTACCGCGAGTGTGTGTGTGTGTGTGTGTGTGTGTGTGCGCGCCATTACGTACACACGCTATCGATGCCTGTTGCCTCTGCGTTGTGCAAACTTGTGTGTGTACGTATTGAGTGAGGCGGTACACATGTTTGGCTCTGTTTGTGTACGCTGTAAGCCTATGTACGTATATTTGTGTGGTCAAAGGAAGCAGGGTCGGGGTTCAGTGTGTATAACCGTGTGTGTGATCCCCCACGACCTGTTCACGTGCTAGACTCGTTATCACCAGCCAGTACCCACCTGGAGAGAGCTTTGGAACCCGTTAGCTGATCTTTGGGTACTGCAGGGACCTTACACCCCTCCCATCTCTCTTCCTCAAGCGGTACAGGAACCACCTTTAGCCCTTAGTAAAGCCATAACATCAGCCTGTCAGTGCAGTCTTAGGTTCATGCTCTTAAACGTATCATAACTGTTTTTACTGTTTCCTGAGGCCGCAGGTGTATGCCGCAGGTGAGGCGGTATTTCTTGGCTGTTTCTCCCGTTCAAGATGCAGAAGTCGTGTCAAACAACCCCTAGCATAACGAAACACTCCATGGAAATCGCGATAACTTCTAAAAGAGGCTTGACAAACAGGCTAACTGAACCGCCGATACGTTTGAGAATACGGGTCTTAGGGCCATATTTTAAAACATTTCTGCGCCCAAGAACACGTAATTTACTAGTCTTTCGTGGGAGTTTAGGGCATTTCCAGGGGTACTTTTATGACCCTGGTGGTAGTCTGAGCCTTCTTCTGTACCGCGAACCTAAAAGAACACTCATTAGAACTCGATTAACCTCCTTTTTGGCCTTTGGAAATTGTTGATGTGAGAGGCAGGGTCGGCTAAGAATACCAACCTTAGTCCACTGCATCACGGGGCCGGTCAAATAGTAAATGGTGATGGCGATGTGGTCGGCGCACGGGTGTCGGCTGAGGCAAATTTGATGGAGGATTCCGCCGGAGTGTGATCATATCGGAGCCTTGCCGCGGCCACGGAACGGCGGCGCGCACGTGTGTCTGGCGGGAGCTGTGTGTGGTGGTGTGTTGGGGTGTGGCGAGGGTGAGGGTGAGGGTGGGAAGTGTAGGGAAGGAAGCGTTCCTTGTTTGAGCTGTTTTGTCCAGGAATGAGGAAATGCTGTACTGGAGAAGGAGAGAATGATCTCAAATATAATGATAAAAGGTTATCTTTTTTTTTGAGCTGTATTTTTGACCAAGGGATGAGGAAATGCTCTACTGGAGGAGAGAATGATCGGAGTATAGAATGCTAAGGATATTGTTTTCTGTCTCAGCTTATGAATCAAATATAATGATAATAATGTACAGATATGTAGGGAAGGGTACGTTTCTTTTTTGAGCTGTATTATTGACCAAGGGATGAGGAAATGTTGTAATCAGAGAGGGAAGGAAAATACGATCAAACTCTAGACTGTTCAATGTATCAGCAAATAAAAAGATAAAGACAATAGATATAATAAATAGATAATACAATACTTTCGCGCTATATGAAGAAAATAATGTAACCACTAAGTAAATGTTTTTAAAGTCGGTGCTTATTGTTATCGAAAAAAAAATAACGGAATAATGCAATATCCTCCCGAAATTGACCTCTCTTTCGGCCACCTCTTTGGATTCTTTTTAGGAGCAGCGAGTAGCGGGCTTTTTCATTTTATTACTGTTTCTTTTTTCTTGGTGCCCTTGAGCTGTCTCCTTTGTTGTAAAAAAAATAACGAAAACTTACCGCTAATTATATATTGTGCGAAAAAGATTACAGCACAGGAAATAACCCCCAAAACTTGATATTCTACATAAAAGGTATGAAGTGGTACATTAACGTAAATAAATTAAAAAAAAATATGCATAGAGATTACTTATGAATGACCGATAATTGTGTAAATAGTGAGTGAGTCAACCAGTGAGGAGGGAAATGTTTGTAAAGATTGAGGGAGCGTGTTTACTCTGGTGTGTTGTCGAGGCAAACATGTCTCCGTCTTGTCAGCAGAATAGAAAAATGATATTGATGATAATAGCCAATAAGATTAAATAATAGTTATGTTGATGCTAATTCAACACGTGACCAACAACGACGGCTTTTTTTTCCTCTTCTTTTTGTACTACTGCTACTACTACTACTACTACTACTACTACTACTATCACCACTACCACAACAACAACAACTACTACTACTACTACTACTACTACTACTACTACTACTACTACTATTACTACTACTACTACTATCACCACTACCACAACAACAACAACTACTACTACTACTACTACTACTACTACTACTACTACTACTACTACTACGACTATTACTACTATTCCTGCTAGCATTGAAAGAGGAAAATAATAAAAGGAGCAACAAAGAGAAGAGGAAATAAAGGAGAAAAAATACATGCATCGACTTCCAATTAAAAAGCGAAGCGACAATTAAAAAAAAAAAAACGGCAACAGAAACATCCCATAAGAAATAAATAAAAAAACAAATAAAAACCAAGAAACAACCTATCGATAGAAAAAGAGGAAAACGGGAGACCAATAAACAAAAGAAAAGAGACACAGACGGAGAAAGAAAGAAAGAGAAAAAATAGACTTAAACAAAAAAGCGAAAGGGAGAGAGAGAGAGAGAGAAAAATCGAAAAAGAGAAAGAGAAAACGAGAGAACGAAAAAAAACAACGAGCGTGGTAGAGATAGAAATAATAGCCGTAAATAACTGTCCATTGTCGATGAGAAATATGTTGGAACAATAGTGTTTTATTTACAAATATTCACTGCAGCGAGACCCGGTAATGGCGCTGATACACAACCCGTTTTTAACAAGCACATAAAAAATGGCGCCCACTGACTCTCTCTCTCTCTCTCTCTCTCTCTCTCTCTCTCTCTCTCTCTCTCTCTCTCTCTCTCTCTCTCTCTCTCTCTCTCTCTCTCTCTCTCTCTCTCTCTCTCTCTCTCTCTCTCTCTCTCTCTCTCTCTCTCTCTCTCTCTCTCTCTCTCTCTCTCTCCGTTAATTATTGAGTTTTGCTAATTAATTGGTGGAATAATGATGGATGGGCAAAGAAAATGAGGGGAGTAAGTAGGGCGGGAAGGAAGGGAGGAAGGAAGGAAGGAAGGAAGAGGGGAAGGATAATTGGGTGGATGGATGAAATGAAGGAAATAAGGCAAAGAAGGAAGCGAGGAGGGAAGGATGGAAGGAAGGAAGGAAGGACGGAAGGAAGGGAGGAAGGACGGAAAGAAGGAAGGAAGGAAGGAAAGAATGCAGGAAGGACAGAAGGAAGGAAGGAAGGAAGGACGGAAGGAAGGAAGGAAGGAAAGAAGGAAGAACGGAAGGAAAGAGGGAAAAATGAATGGATGGAAGGTATGAAGGAATGAATGAATGAAGGAAGGAAAGCAGGATGGAAAGAAAGAAGGAATTCGTTAATGTCTTTTTTCGCCACGATAATGATGTTAATAATACTGATGATGACAGTAACAGCAATGATATAATGAGGATAATGAAGAAAAATATGATAATACCAATAATGATAAGAAAAAATGAATAAACAACGATGGAGGAACAGGAGGAGAAGGAAGGAAAGAAGGAAGAAGAAAATGAAGATAAAGAATATAATAAAATACATCAACCATTTTTTCACTATTTTTTATCATTATTATTATCAACATTACTATAATTTTCAATATTATGACCTTTATTATTTTTTTTTTATTGTTATGGTATCCAACGTGTACAGCAAATAAAGAAAATACACGTTACAATCATGTATAGAACAGGAATAACTCACGTGACCAATTATTGCAACTAACAACCACGTGTGTGTGTGTGTGTGTGTGTGTGTGTGTGTGATGGCGATGATATAAATTCCATAACACGGAAGATAAAGTTTAATGGACACAACGATTACACACACACACACACACACACACACACACACACACACATTGTTATCGGAGGTAGTTATATGTATTTTTTTTTCACCCTCTCTTTTTCTGTATCTGTCTATCTCGTTTTATTCATCCATTCTCATTTAATCGCGACTTTTATCGATTTTTTGTCTATCGTTGAATCGCGCGTTGAACCGTTTTCTGCGCGTTCTTGGAATCGGATGTTTTTTTTTTTTTTTAGTGTGTGTGTGTGTGTGTGTGTGTGTGTGTGTGTGTGTGTGTGTGTGTGTGTGTGTGTGTGTATTTTTAGCGTTGTTATAATTATTAGCATCATTATCTTTATTAATTTTAAAAGGTCAGGTACGTTGTTTTCTTTATGTCATTGAATTTCCATCTGTATTTAATTAATTTCATAAAGGTCAACGGTATTTAACTTTTATCCGTATTCTTCGTTACTTATTTCTCGTATATTTATTTTTCGCTGTGGCCAGTCTGCCTATTTGACTCGCTCGGGGAAGCATTTTGGCGACTTTGCGATTTTTTCCTTTTGATTGGTAACACTTTTAGCAGCATTACGTTTTAGCGTCTTTTTATTTTGAACGAAATGTCGGCAATCAGTCAAGAACGTCTTTTGAGTGACTTATGCTGTATTATTATTATTATTATTATTATTATTATTATTATTATTATTATTATTATTATTATTATTAGTAGTAGTAGTAGTAGTAGTAGTAGTAGCAATATCAGGAGTAGCAGGAGAAGCAATAGTAATATGCCCGTTCTTACAATTCCACCTTATTCCATCCAGGACAAGAATTTACTAAAGCTTTTCAATTTTGTAGGACTTTTTTTTTACATTCTTTGCTGGTCACGGTTTTTGTTTCAGTTTATTCTGTCATTTTCATGGGGGGTTTACCTTCCTTAATCATTCACTGAAGCCTTAGTGTTCATATACAGGAGGTTCACCATGTTTCTCACCGGTTTATTTTCATCTTAATCCCAGCCTTAAACTTTCTTCCTTACCGGGGACAAATTTCTCACTTTCCCCACCGGTTCAAATCTTCCTAATCTCGAACACCAACTCTCTTATCGCCAACACCAACTTTCTTCCCGGGAAAATTAACCTTTCTCTGCCGGACCAATATTATTTTTTTTTTTCCCAGGGACAATATCACTTTCTTATCGGACATGAATTTTCTTGTCGGGGATCGTAACAATTTTTTTCCTTATCGTGTTTTTTACGTTTTTATCTCGCCTTGAATATTGACTTGCTTTCCCTCCCGCGGTTAATCTAACGGTCAGTATTTTCCTTATTGATTCTTGTGTTTTTCAGGCGTCATTTTCCCATTTTCCTTTTTGTTACTCGTATCCGATTCCTATTTACTTTCTTTTGTTATTATTTATTTCTGCTATTTTTTTCAGTGTTTTTTGTTTTTATTTTTTCCTTCATTATGTTTTTTCCTTTTTATATGAGTCTTTCCTTGCTAGTCATCAGCTATTTTTCTTCATATTTCTTTACTTGATATTCTTTTCCGCGTCTTAGTCTCGTTTTTCTGATATTTTTCTGGTATTTATTGATCCATTAATTTATTTATCTAGTAATGCTTTTTTTCCTTACGTTAAAATTAGTTGCTGTATTGTTCCGTCCTAGTTTGATGATGACTTTCTAATCTGTCTATCTGTCTATCTATCAGCTAGCTATTTATCGACTTATCTATATTGTTGCAACTATTTTTGGGGGGTGGTGGCGGTTTGGGATTTTAGTGACCTGTCTACCGTTTGCTCTTGTGTAGCTGTGTGTTTGTGTAGCTGTTTATTTATCATTCCTTTAATTTTGTGTTGTTTAGTTAGGCTTCCAGTTCTTCCTTCTTTTAAAATTGTGGTGATCGTTTTCTCTTATTTTTTTATTGCAATACTTATCATGTATCCCCGCTGCCAATGATTTAACGTAACTTTTTTTCTTTTTCCTTCTTTGAGGGTCGGCGATATTTTTCCTGTTTTTCGATCACACGGGAGAACTTACATTGGTTTCCCCTTTTATTTACCATACTCTTTTTTTTTTTTTTTCATTTGATCCTGCCGTTCTTCCATTCAGTGATCATATCTTCATAGTAAGTAGCAGGCTTTTTTTTTTTCATTTTTTTTTTTTAAGCACTTGAACTGTCTCCTCATCTGTAAAAAAAAAGAAAAAAAATTGCATCGGATTGTCTAGCTTATCTTCCAAGCAATTGTTTTAAGACATTTTCATCCGTAATCACTATATTTTTGTGTAAACTAACGCTGCTTTTTTGTATTCTCCGCCAAGTGACCACAGTATTATCGGTAATCATGATATTTTAGTTCAATGATCATATTTTCTTCATTTACAGGCAAGTGTTTCAAAGTATTTCGTTCCGTATTCGCTTTATTTTCACGCCATACCGTCGCTGCTTCCTTGTATCCTCCGCTGAGTGACCGCAATATTTTCCTACTAAATTTCCCCGTCACACACTAACGTACATCATCTTCGCTTGTCACCCCAACGGAGGTTTTCTTTTTGTTTCGTTTGATCGGACCTAATTTTCCGGCCTCATGGGCAGGGTAACTGACTAATCTTTCTCGCTTGACCGTTTCGTAATAGCGAGATTATTACAGACAAAATTAAATAGACAAGTAAATAGTTTGTTTATCATTAAATATCCTTCCTGTTTTACCGCTAAACGTCCTTGATTTTTGTTTCCTTGGTGAATATTGACAAGCGATACGTCTAAGTTGATAAATAAAGAGATAAATAAACAAGTAAAGGGAGGAATAAGGAAGCATGTCTCTCTTTTAACGTTTAACAAGCATGCGTCTGCACCTTACACTATTCACTTATGTTTGTAAAAGAATGAAATAGGGAAAAGGAAAGATTGATAAGTTTTAAATATATAGTACAATAAATGTCTCTTTTACTGTTAGCATGCGCCTGCAACTTACACTATTCATTTATGTTTGTGAAAAATGGAAAGAAAAGAAAGTTGATCAATGAAATGCTGCAAGTAAATAGAATAAGAATACTGAATCTCTCTTCGTCAAAAAAAAAAAAAAAAAAAAAAAGTCTGTAAAGTGCACTATTCACTTATATTTGTAGATAAGTATTCGTAGATATATTTGTAAAGTATAGATAAAAAGGAAAAAGGAGGACAGAATAATAAGTACATAAATAAGAAAAAAAATCGGATAGCCCAATTAGTCAACCCATCAATTTATCAAACCGTTATAAAAAGAAAAGACGAAAACATTGATTAACGAGCTTATAAACAAGAAAACAAAATCCCAGATACCTCAATAATCCTACCAACCAATCAATCAACCAGTCATTCACTCTACCAATCAACCAAGCAAGC
The DNA here is from genome assembly GCF_024679095.1 of Eriocheir sinensis. Taxonomy (NCBI): domain Eukaryota; kingdom Metazoa; phylum Arthropoda; class Malacostraca; order Decapoda; family Varunidae; genus Eriocheir; species Eriocheir sinensis. Next base: position 15,288,983 of record NC_066542.1, read on the forward strand.
ACTCAGTCGACCAGTCAACTAATGAACATAAGTAACATTCGCTTTTTCGTCACACCGTCACCGTCCGTTGTCACCCTCCGATTCACGTACGTACGGACTAGTGCGCGTTCTTCGATTTCCACGAACCGCCGCCCTCTTCGTCCGTCCGTCCGTGTTTTCCCGTCCCGTATCGCCAAGCGTCCGTGATTATCCGTTATTTGGTCCATATTATTTACGTCCATCGTCCGTTCGTGTTTTTCCGCCACACCGATAAATGTACGTGATTTTTCCGCGCTATTTGTACTTCAACATCCGTCCGTTCTTATCATTTGCGTTCATCGAGTTCGTCCATGTTTTCCCGCTTTACATCGTCGAACGTCCGTGATTCCGCGTTACTTACCCGTCAACGTACGTGTCTTCATCATTTACCTTTCATCTTCGTCCGTGATTCTCCATTATTTACTGTTTTTACTTCAACATACATCCGTTCTTATCATTTGCGTTCATTGAATTCGTCCATGTTTTCCCGCTTTACATCGTTGAACGTCCGTGATTCCGCGTTACTTACCCGTCAACGTACGTGTTTTAATCATTTACCATTCATCATCGTGATTCTCCGCTATTTACTTTTTTTCTTAGGTACAACGCCGTATAGGCTTTCTTGACGGGCCTCTTCGACGACTCTAGCCCGTTAGTGGCGCAGGCGAATTTTACTTTTAGTGTCCTCCCTGATGCATGACTCCTGCTTGGCCAATGCCGCCCCCCGGTGCTTCACTTAACCGAAGTCACTGAAGTTATGGTTGATTGAAGGTCTCGGCAACATGTGGGTAATCTTCCTCTACTCGGTGATGGTTGAAAATTGTCAGCGTCTTTCGGAGAGACTCGAATCTATGGGTCGTATTATAAGACATTTCGCCGCCCAAGAACACCTATTTGACAAGGCCTTCGTAGGAGTTGTGAGCATTTCCAGGGGTAGTTTTATGACCCTGGTGGTAGTGTGACCCTTCCTCTGTACCGTGAACCTGAAGAAACACTCATTAGAATCCGACTGACCTCCTCGTTGACCTTTAGAAATAGCTGATGTGAGACGCGCATGTCTTATAATACCAGCCTATGTCTTTTGCTCACGACGCCCGCACGCTAACCACTCGGCCACCTCCTCCATCGTTCAACGCACGTACTACTTTATCATTTACCGTTTATCGACGTCCACGAATACCCGTTTTTATCAGCTCAACGCACGTCCTTCCCTATCAATTACCGTTCATCGACGTCCGTGATTCCTCGTTATTTGTGGCACGTCCCTCCCTGTAATTCACCGTTCAAAGTCGTTCGTGATTATCCGTTATTTACTGTTAAACTATCGTGACTGTTTTTGTTTCTGCGCCTAAGTCTTCGTTAATCCTCCTGTTTTATGGTTTTAACGCGTTCGAACCCTCCCTTTTTTGTTTGTGCCTTTAAACGAGAGAGAAATGAGATAGGTAGATAGATACAGAGAGAGAAAAAGAGTAAATTATTATATCGTCTGGTACTTCTTGTTTCAGATTTTATTCTTTTATTATTAGAATTTAGTGGTTTTTTAAAGGTTATCGCAGTGCGTTCTCAACTTTTTTTTAGTGATAATTATAATATTTTTTTCTTACACATTCATTTTTTAATCTTTCTATTTTTCCCTTCTCCCACGCTCTCTTCTCCTCTCTAGCATCTCATCTTTCCATTTTATATTCCTTTTGCGTCTCTTCCAGCTCCTTGTTCTTGTGATTTGGCGTTCGGTTAAATAGTATTGAAAAAATGGTGAATATGATAATGATAATAACAATAATAATAATAATAATGATAATAATAATAATAATAATAATAATAATAATAATAAGAAGAAGAAGAATGGCAACGACATCATGCACGCTTATTGCCTAAACATATATCGATCGTTTCTCTCTCTCTCTCTCTCTCTCTCTCTCTCTCTCTCTCTCTCTCTCTCTCTCTCTCTCTCTCTCTCTCTCTCTCTCTCTCTCTCTCTCTCTCTCTCTCTCTCTCTCTCTCGGGATGAAAAGTGTGTGTATGGCATGACCGTTTATTTACCGCACGGCCGCTAAATCGGAGGATCGCGGCGCGGCCAGGAGCGGGCACGGGCGGTCCTTCCATCTATAGCTATTTATTCGTCTATATTTGTTTTGGTGTTTATTTATCTATGAGTTTTTATTTGTATTTGCTCTCCAGGTGTTTTTTTTAAGTCTATTTCTTTATATTTCTCTGCCTGCCTATCTGTCTACCTTTGTTTATGTGTTTGTTTGTGTTTATCTATCTGTCAGTAATTGCTTGTATCTACTTTTTTGGTACTTCTGTTGGTCTGTGTATTACTGTGTCTGTCTGTCTATCTTCTCTTTTTTGTTTGTTTTTTGCTCGTGTCTTTCTATCAACGTATGTCTATCTATCTATGAGTATTTATATTTATCTACTCCAAATATTTATGTCGGTTTATTTTATTTCAGTCTGCCTATCTATCTATCTATCTACTCCTTTGTGGGTGTTTGTTCCTGTTTCCATGTTTCTATCTATCCGCTGTCTTTTTTTAATATTCGGGAGATTTCGTGGATAAAGTGCGCTGAGTCCCTGTTATTATTCAGCTTTTATTTATCGTTTATAGTTATTTATTTCCACGTTGTCTGAGCTATTTGCGGAAAGGGATGACAGGAAAATAATCGGTAGCTTCTGGGAAATAATGTTCTTCTGTATTTTGATATTTTTTGGGCATTGTGACGATTGAATTCTTAGGTTTAAGTTTCGGTAGTGATGATTGTGTCTAATTTGCTGTGCCCAACATTCCCTAGCGTCATTAACGAAAAAATGTTATGCACGGAACTTTCCATATCACTCAAGAATCATGGAAAGTTCCGTGCATAACAATATTGGTGATGATCATGGTGGCTATGATGAGGATGCTGATAATTTATAATAATGACGATAATAGTAAATAATGTTAATGACCATAGTAATATCGGGAATATAGTTACACAAATAATGACATTTTTTTAGTTCCATCACAATGTTAGTTATATTAATTGTATAGAAATATGATAATAATAATAATAATAATAATAATAATAATAATAATAATAATAATAATAATAATAATAATAATAATAATATAATGATCATATAAGTAACGAATTATTATCACCCTCTTACAATTTCCTCTGAAAGTTCATATATATTTTTTTGTTTAAATAAGAAAAGTACACTAAACTTCATCGTCATAGTAAAAATATCGGCGCTAAGAAACATGTACACAAACAGTATTACCAACACATAGCTACAGACACGCCTCACAGCACCCCGCCGACAGCAGCGTTACCAACCCATACAGAGACACGTCCTGCAGCACCCCGCCCGACAACAGTATTACCAACCCATCGCTATACAAGCACACGCCCTGCAACACCCCGCAGACAGCAGTATTACCAACCCATAGCTGCAGAAACGCCCTGCAACACCCCGCTCGACAACAGTATTACCAACCCATTCCTACAGAGACACACCTTGCAGCACCCCGCCCGACGAAAGCAGGATGATTCTTTTGTTCAGTCCCCCGGGTTGTCGGGACGTAAGGAAAGAACGAATGAATGAATGAATGAATGAATGATTGAATGAATGAATGAAGGAAGGAAGGAAGGAAGGAAAAAAAGAAGGAAAGAAAGAAAGGAAGGAGGAATTGGAGGCGTTCATTATAGAGTCGCCTTCGTTGTTTTCGTTATAATAAAGCGGAGACGAAGAGCGACTGAGGCATAACGAACCGATTTACCAGAGAGAGAGAGAGAGAGAGAGAGAGAGAGAGAGAGAGAGAGAGAGAGAGAGAGAGAGAGTCACCGCCGCCGATACAGACCGAGACGATGGCAAAGTAGAAGCGGCCGATAAAATTCTTCCGATATAAACATAACCCTGACTTTCCCCCTTTGTGTGCGTGTGTGTGTGTGTGTGTGTGTGTGTGTGTGTGTGTGTGTCCGCGTTCAGTTTATAGCGTTTCCGATGTTTTCCGATTCCAAGTTCTCTTTTATCCGATTTTTGCTTTTTTTTCAGTTTATTCGATATTACGTTTGCTATTTTCGTCATTATGAAATTG
>NC_066542.1:15295581-15305581 GCF_024679095.1 Eriocheir sinensis
GGTGATGTTGGTATTGTGTACTGATGGGGAGTGATAGTGATGGTAGTTATATTGTGAAGGTATGTGATGTGATGGCGTGCAGTGTATGTATTGTAGCTATTGTATTTTAATGGTGGTGACGATGATAGTGAGGAAGATGTATAATGACGGTGATGGTAATGGTGCATGCGGTGGTGGTGAAGGTGTTCTTTGCTCGCTTGGATAGACGATAATATAATGAAACAAAAAACAACAACCATACCTTAATACATTTATAATAAGACTGAACCCTTTGTATAGAATGATGTAGGAAGCTGGATATCTTGTTCTCTCACAATACATCGCGAAGGAGTGCATGCGTGTGTGTGTGTGTGTGTGTTTGTGTGTGTGTGTGTGTGTGTGTGTGTGTGTTGATACAGGTATGTGAAACTTCTGTGATTTTGGCGTTCCTTGCTGTGGGTATGCGCGGACTGGGTTGTGTGTGTGTATCTGTGGGCGTAAGTATGTTGATGAGAGGGTTGTGCTCCGTTTAATGGGTGTATGTGGGCGTGGGCAAATTAATACTATGGGTGTGAGGGTGCTTATTTATGTACTGTTGGCGGGTGGGTGGGTTGTGGGGCTCTGAAATGTAGATAAACGGGAGGAATTTTGTAATGGTGGAGAGAACGTTGGTATTATATCAGTGGGTGTGGGAGGATGGTAGGAATATGAGAAGGGACTGACTAACGGGATAGGGGTGGGCATGGATGGACTGGCAATAGAAGTGAGTGTGGATGTCGGTGAGCGTAAGGGCCTCGAGGGGAGTTTGTACAAAAATTATTATAGTTTGTGTTTAAGCAATTGGCGATACGGGTGACGAGCGGGTTAGCATAATGATGACGGACAGGAATAAATAGGAGCTGATATCGGTATGAGGACATATACATAGGCGTGGAATGGCTATCACAAATAAACAACAGGCGTGCATGTGTGACAAGGCGTGTGTTTGTGGGGGCGTGCAATTGTGGGTTCATGAGGAGCACGTGTGTTTGGGTGCTTGTGAGGGAATGGCTCGTTAGTGCAGTGGGTGAGTAGCGAAGTGGGTGTGGATGCCATGGTTTGGGGCGTGAGTGTTTATTGGTGTGAGGGTTCGGGCGGGGGTGTGAGTGAGGCCGTGCGTTGTAAAGCCGCTAATGTACTTTGGGATAGCGATATGGGTTTTTTAGATTTATTTGAAGTATGCTAGGAGGGGGTTGGTTAGGGGGGCATGGGAATATTTTGGGCGTGGTGTGTGTGTGTGTGTGTGTGTGTGGTTCGGGTACTCACAGTGGCTGGCCTGTATCCTCTCGCGCCAGAAGAGCGGGTTCTGCAGCATGCCCTGCACCCCCGGCCAGTAGATGCTCGCGGGGCGCGCCAGGTCTGCCATCTTGCCCGCGAGGCCCCCGTACAGGCCCATGGATCCTCCGAGCCGCCCCAGGCCGCCCACGCCGCCTACCTGACCCACACCGCACAGGCCGGAGGCCATATGCGGGCTGGGTCTGTTGAGGATGTTCTCTATGTTGTGCGGCGTGGCGAGCGTGGTGGTGGAGGACGCCGCCGTGCTGGCCGCCGTGGCATACGAGGCGGCCAGCTCCTGCGGGGACAGCGCCTGCGGGGACAGCTGCGGCGGTGACTGCGGGGACAGGGACTTGACGGGCTGCTGGGCGTAGAGCGTCTTCATGTCGGTCATGGTGTGCAGGGCGGCGAGCGGCGGGTTGAGCACCAGCCCGCCGCGGCCCTCCATGTTGGAGAGGAAAGACAGCATGCCGCTGGCGCTGCTCGTGGCCGGCGGCTGGTTCAGCTCCAGCATGGCGCCCTCCGTGCCTCCGGCCTCACTCTGGCTCGCGGCGACGGCAGAGGCGACGCGGCGGCGGCACGCGGCGACGGGCGGCGACGCGGCCTCCGGGCGCGGCGGTACCGGCAGCGGCGGCGGCGGCGGCGGCGGGTTGGATGCGGGTGTTGGTGGTGTTGACCGCACGCCCGAGACACTCACTCTCCACCAAGTTTAGCCAAAGTTTTGTGATCCAGTCAGGAGTGTGTTGGTGGCGGCGGCGGCGGTGGAGGCGTCGAGGCGCCGCGGCACGAGTGGTGGTGTGGTGGTGGTGACGCTGCGGCCCGCCGGTGCCGACTGTGGCAGGCGGTCACTAATGTAGTACTCGCCGCCCGATAATGTCGCTAACTGCTCACTTGACTACCAGTATCGGTCATCAAATAATGCTCACAAATACTTCACTTGACTCACAGCCCCTCGCCGCCGGCCCCGCCCACCCCGGCCGCCCGCCGCGACCCGCCATTGGTGGCTGGGCGGGGCCTGCCACGGATCAATGGCGGGGCTGCCCAATGGGCGGCCCGCGAGCCACGCCCACGCCGCCCATTGGCTGGCGCGGAGATAATACCGGATACATCACTTAATGCTATTCTGCCTACTTGCTAGAGAGATTTTGACTGCGTTTTTACAGCGTTTGGATGCCAAAAATTACGTGAATCTTTTGCCAAGTATGGGACATTACCCCGACGAGGGGGGGGCGGCGCTCCAAGACGGAGGAAACGGGGGACGAGTGGAGGAAAGAGACGGAGGGACGGAGAGAAACGGAGTGGAGGAGTAGGAGGAGGAGAAGGAGGAAGAAGATAAGGGGGGTCAGACAGTTCCTCCATACCCCTCCTCCTCCCTCCTCTTCACTACATCTCCACGCTGCTATGCCCCTCCCCCTCCTCCTCCTCTTCCTCCTCCTCCCTTCCCCCCCATCACTACACTGTTTACACGCTATGATAATCTCTCTATCGGTAATGGTAATGAAGACAGCATCTCTGCCTACTCCTTCCCTCCTTCCTACCTCCTTCCCTCTCTCCCTCCCTTCCTCTCCTCTCCTCCACTCCAGCCCTCCTCCTCTCCCTCTCTCCTCTCTCCCACAAACAACACCACTTAATCAAACTAAATCACTCCGCGAGCCATCAACACCACCACGCAGGAGTCTCTCTCTTAGTGGTGGTGATGGTGTTGTGGTGGTGGTGGTGGTGATGGTGATAGGATGGTGTAGCTTCTCTCTCTCTCTCTCTCTCTCTCTCTCTCTCTCTCTCTCCAGCCATGTGCATTTCCACACTTATGAATGTTCATCTATCATGTGTGTAAACTTATTGTGTGTGTGTGTGTGTATTTGTTTGTCACTCGTATTATTTCTGTTCTGGCATACCCAAAGAGAGAGAGAGAGAGAGAGAGAGAGAGAGAGAGAGAGAGAGAGAGAGAGAGTTAATTGACAATGGTTTATTCAATGTTACAATTACTATCACTGCTGTTATTAGTATCATTATAATCATCATTTCGACATGCATTATCGTCGTCATCATCACAAAAGTAGCAGTAGTAGATAGTAGTAGTAGTAGTAGTAGTAGTAGTAGTAGTAGCAGTAAGTGAACGACATTACTTTTATGCTTTAGAAAGATAATATCCGCCATTACTCATCCTCTTCTTCCTCTTCTTTCCTCCTCCTCTTCCTCCATCTCCTCTTCCTCCTCCTCCTCCTCCTCCTCCTCCTCCTCCTTGTCTGAACTGTTTCCGAAGTAATCATGCTAAGTAGGTCCTGACACATAATATCCTCTACCTTCTCTCTCTCTCTCTCTCTCTCTCTCTCTCTCTCTCTCTCTCTCTCTCTCTCTCTCTCTCTCTCTCTCTCTCTCTCTCATTTTTCCTCTCCGTCTTGTCAACAAACTTGCACGCACGAAAACTCAGCTCAGTGTGTGTGTGTGTGTGTGTGTGTGTGTGTGTGTGTGTGTGTGTAATTAGCAGGGTAATAGAGAAGTTAGTAGCACACATTGTATCTTATATTATTATCACCGTTCAAATTAGTAGTACAAAGTAGTAGTAGTAGTAGTAGTAGTAGTAGTAGTGATATCATTGTAGTTATTGTCATTTGTTTTAGAATTTCACATTTTTATGCTGCATTCTCTTTCACATTATTAGCAAAACCCGACGTTATGTAGCCGCGTCTTAACCCGAAAAACTCTACGCTCGTACACTGCCGCGTTTCACTAACTCCGGACACTCGTATTCTGTCCATCTGTCTATCTTTCTTGATGCCTATGTTTCTATGTCTCTTTCTTACTTTCCTTCTCTCTCTCTCTCTCTCTCTCTCTCTCTCTCTCTCTCTCTCTCTCTCTCTCTCTCTCTCTCTCTCTCTCTCTCTCTCTCTCTCTCTCTCTCTCTCTCTCTCTCTCTCTCTCTCTCTCTCTCAAACATACATACACATGCACTCAAACACTCATACTCTTTTCCTATGTCTCTTCCCTTTTCCTTTCTCTCTATCCAACCCTCCCACACACACACACACACACACACACACACACACACACACAGAGGACATGACGACCGCCATTCCTTTTCCGTGATGGCCCAAATATAGGCAGCCTGGGAGGGGTAACTGGTGAGTAGGATGGTGGTGAGTGGTGGTGGTGGTGCTGGTGGTGAGGGTGGGGATGGTGATGGGGGAGTTGGGGAAGATGGGGGTTGGGATGGTGGTGTGAGGGAGTGTGGTGCTGGAGAGGATCATGGAAGGTGGGGAGGGGATATTGGTGGTGGAGGTGGAGTTGGAGGTGGTGGTGGTGGTGATGTAGGAGAGAGGAGAGTGGCTTAATGATCCTCCACAGTAACGTTCACCCCGTCCATTGTCTCTCTATTTCTCTCTCTCTCTCTCTCGCTCTCGCTCTGTTTGCCTTCCTGTCTGCCTAAGTGGATATGTCTCCATTTATAAGTTTTTTTGAGTTTTTTTTATTTCATTCCCGTTTCCTTTTCGAATTTTCCTTCTTTTATCATGCTATATCTATCAAACTTTATATATCTTTTTGATTCGTTGCTTTCTCTGTATCTGCCTGTCTACCTTTCGTTTTATCTACATTTCCAGGTGAATATCTATTTGTAATCTATCTATCTCTAGGTCCATCTTGTTTTATGCATCTATCTTTATCCCTTTGTCCATCTATCCATCTATCTATCGATTTATCTATCTGTCTGTCTATTTCCGACTATACATTTCGCTGTTTGTTTTCTCTTATCTGCCTCTGCCTGTCTGTTTAACTTTGTGTCTGTCTCTGTCTGTGTATCGGTCTGTTTATGCATCACTAAATCCGTCCTGTGCTAGTTTGGTTGTCTGTGTGTCTGTTTTATATCAACTGTGTCTGTTCTCCATCATTTCCTTTGCTTTCATCCTCCTCCAGTAAGGTGACAGGTTACTGGTGCCGTGCCTAGTACCGCCGGTAAAACGAGGATCAAGCCTCCACCTGTGCCCCTGAAACTACACCTCACCCATCGTGAGTATTAGGGGGGATCCTGAGGCTGCCCTGTGTAGGTCACTCGGCCTCTTCCAGTCTCATTGTGTTTCTGTGTTCTTATGTTCTTATGTAATGAAGTCATTTTCCCCCACAGCTTAGGTTACCAGTAGTGTAAGTTAAGGGTAGTAATTTCCTCTTATATCTCTCTTTCCTGTAAAATTTTCATGGCCCTTTCTTCCTTAAAGGTACATGGTGTTTTCTTCTAACTATTTCCTGCCGGCACGTTGCCGGAGGGAGAGGTGGGTGGGGAGGAGCCCTTATCTATTCTGTCCTGTCCTACCACACGTAGATTACTAGTAGTAGCGGTAGTAAACAGACACCCTCGTCATAGACCGATAGGTCTTCTGGTGTATGTTCTTCCTATGTATTCCTTTGTATTCCTCCTCCTCCTCTTCATCCTTATTTTCTACTTCACTTTCTGTTCCTCTTCACTTGTCCATCTTGTCTACTCTTCATCACTTTCTCTGCCTTCCTCCTCCTCCTTATTTTTTATTCCTCCACTTTCTGTTTCTCCTTGCTTGTCCATCTATCTAAAACTACACAATTTCAACACCACTACCATCATCATCACCACCATGATCACTACCATCATCATCACCACCATGATCACTACCATCATCATCGTTACCACAACCATCACCACCGCCTCTACCATCGTTACCATTACCACCAAGACCCACAATTACCATCATCACCACCACTACCACCATCTCCGCTATCCCTCCTACACACCACCACCACAATCACCGCCTTGCAAACGAAGTCGCTTGACCTTAATGTCTTGGCGAAAGGAAAAATTCAGAGGCATGTTTTTCATATTCAATTTCTTTCTTCATCTTTCGTTTATCAGCATTTAACTCTCCCTCTTATTTTTCTTCTTTTCTTCATCGTATTCTTATTCATTAACTACCACAGAGACTACTACTACTACTACTACTACTACTACTACTTCTCCTACTATGCTCTTCGTTCCCTTTTTTCTGACTCTTCTCATCATGTAATTGCCGCTGTCTTTCTTTCTCTTCTTTCATTCCCTCTTCTAATTGTCCTCCTCCTCCTCCTCCTCTCCTTTTCTTCCTCCTCCATCTTGCCGCTGAGGGCATTATCAGATTTGAGCTCCGGAAATTAGATTACAAGAGTCGGATGTTAGGACTCCCTCTACCACCTCTTTCTTCCTCCTCCTCCTCCTCCTCCTCCTCCTCCTCCTCCTCCTCCTCCTCCTCCTGCCTTCTTTCCTCCCTCCTTCCTCTCTCACAACACCATCATACCCTAGCCCTTCAGTTTTCATCCTCCTCCTTTGCCTCTTCTGCTTTCATCAACTTTATCCTTCCTTTTTATCCTCTTTTTTATTAGGTTTCCTTTTCCCTTGCTTCTCATCTCCCCCGATTTCCTTGTCACTATTTTTTCTTTTTCTTTCCTTTCTTACTGCCCTTCCTTCCTTCCTTCCTTCTTTCTTTCCTTCCTTATTCCTTTATTTCTCCTCATCTCGCTTCCGTCCCTCTTTTTTTTTTCTTTCAAGGAATCCTATCTTTGCCAAATTTCCTCGGTGTGTGTGTGTGTGTGTGTGTGTGTGTGTGTGTGTGTGTGCTTGTATATTATAGCTATACACAATTACATAATGGAGTGGCCAGTATTTTTGTTTACTCTAATCAGCAGAACACATTTCTCGTCTGTCAGCCCGTCACTCTGTATTTATCTGTCTGCCTGTCTATCTGTCTGTTTTTTTATTGTTTTGTTATCCTTATATATTCGCCTGTGTATCCGTATGTCTATCTGTCTATAATTGCCTATCATGAACACAGTATAAAAAACGGTATAAACAACAGTACAAAAAGCAGAAAATATTTTGTCACCTCTCACGCGAAAGTTTGTCATCACATTCAATGATAAATCTGCTTAAAATTTGACAGGTAATTAGAATAGATAAAGACATTGTGATTAATTCCGGATGAACTTGACTGAGTGTATGACTGTTCGGGGAGGTGACACATGGAACTCAATGCCAGAAGATGTAGGGAAATACTTTATGCAGAAAACGTATGAAGAAATGATCACTTACTTTTGCATTTTCTTCTATCTCCCACCAGGTGTGCTCAGTCTAACGTGAGAGAAAATGCGAAACCATCACCACTACCCTCATCATCATCTGCATCATCACCATCTACAAGAGTATACGAGGATGCTATGCTCTCACTACGGCGGACAGACAGACGCAATCACCTATACGCATACACACCCACACACACACGGACCAGCCAGCGGACAACACACACTCGTAAGTAAATACAAGCTGAGCGTCTTAATGCCCCGCTCCCCCGAGGCTTAAGGTTAAGTTTGAGGCATTTGGGAAGAAGGGAAATATAGTGGCGATGTTTTTATTATTATTATTATTATTATTATTATTATTATTATTATTATTATTATTATTATTATTATTATTATTATTATTATTATTATTATTATTATTATTATTATTATTATTATTATTATTATTATTATTATTATTATTATTATTATTATTATTATTATTGTTTTGTTATTGGTATTTTGCTTCTATTATGTTATTGATATTGATATTCTTGTTCTTATTATTGTTATTGATTTTGATATTTTGGTTTCGTTGTTGTTAGTGTTTGTGATATTTTTGTTTTTATTGTTGTTGTTGTTGTTGTTGTTGTTTTTCTTCTTTTCTTCTTTTCCTTCTCCTTCTTCTTCTTCTTCTTCATTTTCTTCTTCTTCTTCTTCTTCTTCTTCTTCTTCTTCTTATTATTATTATTATTATTATTATTATTATTATTATTATTATTATTATTATTATTATTATTATTATTATTATTATTATTATTATTATTATTATTATCCTGGTTGTTTTTGTTCATGTTCTTGTTGCTATTGTTTGTTGTTATTGATCATTCTATTTGAAAACAAGTGAAATAATACTATATCAAAGCTGCCATCACCACCACCACCACCATCACAACCTCCACCACCAAATACACCACCACCACCAGCGCCCCCTTATATATCCAGGTCGTTTTGTCGTCCCCCTCCCCGCTTCTCGCCTCCATAACTCAATCTGGAACTAGTGGCGGAGTTGCTGCCCCGCGCCGGAACTCAAGGCGGGTTTAGAGGATTAATTTACTTCTCTGACCCGTCTCGACCTCCTCCTCCTCCTCCTCCTCCTCCTCCTCCTCCTCCTCCGCCTCCTCGCTTAGGCGGTCCCCGGTTCGATGCCAAGTTCCCTCTGGCCCCTAATATAATCCCTTGTTTAAGTTCTGTTTCCATTGTGTTTCATTCATTCATTCATTCATTCTTCGTCTATTCATTCATTCATCCATTCATTCCTTTATTCATTCACTCATTCATTCATTCATTCATTCTTCGTCTATTCATTCATTCATTCATTTATTCATTCACTCATTCATTCATTCATTCATTCATTCATTCATTCTTCGTCTATTCATTCATTCGTTCATTCATTTATTCATTCATTCATCCATTTCTTCATTCATTCATTCGCTCACTCATTCACTCATTCATTCATTCATTCGTTTATTCATTCATTCATTCATTCATTCTTCGTCTATTCATTCATACGTTCATTCATTTATTCATTCATTCGTTCATTCATTCATTCGTTCATTCATTCATTCGTTTATTCATTCATTCATTCATTCGTTCGTTCATTCATTCATTCGTTCATTCATTCATTCGTTCATTCATTCATTCGTTCATTCATTAATTCGTTTATTCATTCATTCATTCATTCATTCATTTATTCATTTATTCATTCATTCATTCATCCATTTATTCATTCATTCGTTCATTCATTCATCCATTTTTTCATTCATTCATTCGTTTATTCATTCACTCATTCATTCATTTATTCATTCATTCATTCATTCATTCATTCATTCATTCATTCGTTCATTCATTCATCCATTTTTTCATTCATTCATTCGTTTATTCATTCACTCATTCATTCATTTATTCATTCATTCATTCATTCGTTCATCCATTTATTCATTAATTCATTTGTTCATTTATTCATCCATTTATTAACTCATTCATTCGTTCATTCATCCATCCATTTATTCATTCATCCATATATTTATTCATTCATTCATTCACTCATTCATTCATTCGTTCGTTCATTCATTTATCCATTTACTCAGTCATCCATATATTCATTTATTCATTCGTTCATTCATTCATCCATGTATTCTTTCATCCATTCGTTCATGCATTTATTCATTCATTCATTCATTCGTTCATTCATTTATTCATCCATTCGTTCATTCATTCATTTATTCATTCATTCGTTCATTCATTCATCCACTCATTCATTCATTCGTTCTTCGTCTATTCATTCATTCATTCATTCGTTCATTTATTCATCCATTTATTCATCCATTCATTCATTCGTTCATTCATTCATCCATTTATTCATTCATTCATTCGTTCATTTATTCATCCATTTATTCATCCATTCATTCATTCGTTCATTCATTCATCCATTTAATCATTCATTCATTCGTTCATTTATTCATCCATTTATTCATCCATTCATTCATTCGTTCATTCATCCATTAATTAATTAATTCATTCATTCATTAATTCATCCATTCATTCATTCATTCATTCATTCATATATTCATTTATCCATCCATCCATCCATTCA
>NC_066542.1:15310581-15318081 GCF_024679095.1 Eriocheir sinensis
GTATGAGGAGGAGAGCTGATGAGACAAAGAGCCTTTGACTCCACTCTGTCAAGGAGAGCTGTATGAGTGGACCCTCCCCACACATGAGATGCATACTCCATACGAGGGCAGACAAGGCCCCTGTAAATGGATAGCAACTGTGCGGGGGAGAAGAACTGGCGGAGACGGTACAGAACGCCCAGCCTCGAGGAAGCTCATTTTGTAAGAGATGAGATATGAAGTTTCCAGTTGAGATTTTGAGTTAAGGATAGACCGAGGATGTTTAGTGTTGAAGAAGGTGATAGCTGAGTGTTGTCAAAGAATAGTGGATAGTTGTTTGGAAGATTGTGTCGAGTAGATAGGTGGAGAAACTGTGTTTTTGAGGCGTTGAAGGACACCAGGTTCCTCTTGCCCCAATCGGAAATAATAGTAAGGTCTGAGGCTAAGCGTTCTTTTGCCTCCAGCTTTGAATCGTTAAGTTCCTGTAGGGTGGGTCTTCTATTAAAAGAAGTTGAGTAATGCAGAGTGGAGTCATCGGCGTAAGAATGGATAGGACAGTTCGTTTTGGAAAGAAGATCATCAATGAACAACAGAAAGAGAGTGGGAGATAGGACAGAACCCTGTGGGACACCACTGTTTATAGGTTTAGGGGAAGAACAGTGACCGTCTACCACAGCAGAAATAGAACGGTCAGAAAGGAAACTGGAGATAAAGGTACAGAGAGAAGGATAGAAACCGTAGGAGGGTAGTTTGGAAAGCAAAGATTTGTGCCAGACCCTATCAAAAGCTTTTGATATGTCCAGCGCAATAGCAAAGGTTTCACCGAAACGGCTAAGAGAGGATGACCAAGAGTCAGTTAGGAAGGCAAGGAGATCACCAGTAGAACGCCCATTGCGTAACCCATACTATACTAAAGACAGATCCTCTCTCTATCCACACCACACTACATTCACACAACATATACACCTTTTACCAAAATTAAAATTTCAAAATGGCGCACCGACATCATGCCTCGGAGTCCCCGCCTGGGGGGGGACCATAAATTCCCCCAGGGAGGACTCCCCTTCTGGCTGCCGACCCGAGAGGTGTCTTGATAACTCCTCGAACCTCTTTCTTCTCAATTTCTGCAACATTCTTGGTCTTCGTTCTAATTTTCATTCTGTGGAACACCATCTCTCCTCCTCTAAACCTCACCTTCTCTTCCTCACCGAAACACAGGTTTCTGAGGCTACTGACAGCAATCTCTACTCTGTTCCCTCCCACTATCTCTATCCTAAATTTCAATCCAAAACTGGATGTTGCGCCTATTCACTGCTATTCTTCATTCCCTTGACATCACATCGCATTAATTGTTTTTTATGCTCGCCACCACAACCACAGTCACCACTACTATCAGCACCACCACCACCATAATCACCATTACCATAAATATATTCACCACCACTACACACATAATCACGTCCTCTACCTCCTTCACTAACTACTACTACTACTACTTCTACTACTACTACTACTACTACTTTCCTTACTTCAATTTTCCCCACATCTTACATTTACACTCATAAGTATTTTTCCTCCTCCTCCTCCTCCTCCTCCGTCTCCTCTTTCTTCATCTTTTCTCTCTTCTCCTCCTCCTCCTCCTACTCCTACTCCTCCTTCTCTTTCCATTACACTCCTCTATTTCATCTCCCCCTCTTGTCCTTTACCTTTGCATCTCCTCCTCCTCCTCTTCCTCCTCCTCCTCCTCCTCGCTGCTGCATACATTTGTCTACGAAACACGCGAGGCAAAAGAGATGGAAGGTATTATCTACTAACGAGATTTAAATTAGACTTTGATTTGCATATATGACACGGCCAGCGATGTTAGGAGGGGGGGGGAGGGAGGAAGGGAGGGAGGGAGGTGTGGAGATGTGGAGGGAGAGGGGGAGAGTAGATTAGGAGGGGGGAAGATGGAGGAGGGAGAGAGGGAGAAGAGGAGGAGGGGTTAGAAGATATGATTCTACTACAACTTCTACTGCTACTATTACTACTACTACTACTACTACTACTACTACTACTACTACCGCTACTGGGGATGAAGATAAGGAAGATGAGGAGGAGGAGGATGATGACGGTGAAAGGCAGATTTTTGGTGAGGGAGGAGGAGGAAGAAGAGGAGAAGGCGATGAAGAAGGGAAACGAAGTGATGAGGAATTAGAATAAGCAGAAGAAGAGACAGGCGGGAAGGGGAACGAAGGATGAAGGGAAAAACACGATGATGATGATGATAATGAAGAGCAGGAGGAGGAGGAGGAGCAAGCCAACCACCGGGTAAAAAATGAGTCGCTGAAAAATAAGTCGCCGATGAAAAATAATAATAAAAAAGACTATAAATTACTTGACTCGACAGGGATACATGCGGCGTTTGAGCCATTTGTTTGGGCTTTAATCTACAAGAGTAACTCGAGACTATTAAGGTTAAAAAGTATCGTGGCGGGGTTTTTCAATATCTCTTTTCTCCTTCTTCTTCTCCTTCTTCCACTTAAGTAATTTCGTGCATAAAAGAAAGAAATGAGAGAGAGAGAGAGAGAGAGAGAGAGAGAGAGAGAGAGAGAGAGAGAGAGAGAGAGAGAGAGAGAGAGAGAGAGAGAGAGAGAGAGAGATAACAATATAGAGGATGGATAAAGAAAGAGGAGAAGGAAAGAAAGAGAAGTAGATCGGAAGGAAAGGGAGAAAAATGGTGAAGCAGAAGAAGCAAGAGAGAGAGAGAGAGAGAGAGAGAGAGAGAGAGAGAGAGAGAGAGAGAGAGAGAGAGAGAGAGAGAGAGAGAGAGAGAGAGAGAGAGAGAGAGAGAGAGAGAGAGAGAGAGAGAGAGAGAGAGAGCAGTATTTTTCTCTGATAGCATGGAACTTTAATGTAGGCAATGCGTCATCGCTACTGCACTGCCTTTTACTTGGCCTGAGTCTGGGTCTTGGCGCTGGTCTTGCTTCTGGTCTGGGTCTGGGGTCTTCTTGGTGTTGATCTGGGTAAAGGCACAGACCCTAAATTGAATGTGGGCTGAAAGTAGGTGTATGGCGTGGGCTAGGAAAGAGGGGCTGGGGATAAAAAGAAAGAACTGGGGCTGGAAGAGAGGCATACACAGGTGGAGGGGGCTGGGGGGAGTAGGGGAAGGTGAGGGTGCAGGGGGAGAGGCATAAACAGAAGGGGAAGGGGCTGGGGATAAAAGAGGAACAGGAACTGGGGAAGAGGCATGTGGACGGGAGGAGGATACAGGGGGTGAGGCATACAGGGGAGGGGGATAGGGGCTGCGGGAGAGGCATACAGGAGGAGGGTGAGGCTGGGGGAGAGGCATTCAGGAGGGGGGTGAGGCTGGGGAGAAGTATTCAGTAGGGGGATGAGGCTGGGGAGAGCCATACAGGCGGGGGTGAGGCTGGGAGAGAGAGGCATACAGGCGGGGGGTGAGGCTGTGGGAGAGGCATTCAGGAGGGGGTGAGGCTGGGGAGAGAGGCATTCAGGAGGGGGTGAGGCTGGGGGAGAGGCATTCCGGAGGGGGGGGAGGCTGGGGAGAGAGTCATACAGGCGGGGGGTGAGGCTGGGGAGAGGGGCATACAGGCGGGGGATGAGGCTGGGGAGAGAGGCATTCAGGAGGGGGGTGAGGCTGGGGAGAGAGGCATACAGGCAGAGGATGAGGCTGGGGGAGAGGCATTTAGGGGAGGGGGAGAGGAGCTGGGGAGAGGCATACAAGGGAGGGGGAAAGGGACTGGGGAGAGGCATAAAGGGGAGGCGGAGAGGGTCTGGGGAGAGGCATATAGAGGGGGGTGAGGCTGCGGGAGAGGCATACATGGGAGAGGGAGAGGGACTTGGGAGAGGCATACAGGAGGGGGGTAAGGCTGGGTTAGAGGCATACTGGAGGGGGGGAGGCTGTGGAAGGCATACATCGGGGAGGTGGGAGGGGGAGGGGGGGGGGGCCGGCTGGGTCTTAGTAATTGTCCTTCGCATGATGTATCTCCGTGTTGGGACTCAAGGAAATGCTCTTTTAATGTTACCTTCACGCGGGAGGAGGAGGAGGGAGAGGAGGAGGAGGAGGAGGAGGAGGAGGAAAGTGGGGCGGGGAGGATCATGTGGTGTGGTGGGTAAGAGGGAGGAAAAGGATGGAGGAAAGAGTAGGAGGAATTGGAGTTAAAGGAGGAGGAGAAGAAGGAAGAGGAAGAATTAGAAGAGGAGGAGGAGGGGGAAGCATCAGAAGAGAAGGACGAAGTATAAAAGAAGAAGAAAGGAGGAAAATAATGATGGTGATAAAGGTGGAAGAGGAAAAAGGAACAAAGAGAGAGAGAGAGAGAGAGAGAGAGAGAGAGAGAGAGAGAGAGAGAGAGAAACTGCCTCACCTGAACTGTAAACAGGATCACTTCAGATGTAAACAAAAGTATAGATGGTTGAATATTAAGTTGAGAGGACCAGAATCTCTCTCTCTCTCTCTCTCTCTCTCTCTCTCAACACACACACACACACACACACACACACACACACACACACACACACACACACACACACACACACACACTCCCCTACCCACCTCCCAGTCTTGATTACCATAATATTTCAGACGTGATTCAGGAAGGGGAGAGAGAGAGAGCGGGAGAGAGAGAGGAGGGGAGAGAGAGAGGTAAAGGGAGGGAGGGAAAGAGAAAGAGAGAGAGGGAAGAATAGATGTCGTTTTGAAGAGTGCGTTTTGAGAGAGAAATTCTAGATGATGGTGGAGGTTATGGTGATGTATGATGATGATGATGATGGTGACGATAATAGTGATGATGGTGATGATGAGGATGGTCATAATGAAAATGATGATGATGGTGTGTGATGATTTTGGTGATGAAAATAATGATGGAATTGACCTTCACCATCATCTTCCCTACCCCATCTTACCTTCTTACCCCCATGCAAACAAGAGGAAAGAAGATGGAGAAAGTGGAGCAAAAAGAAAGTGGAAACAGCAAATGAAGATTGAGGAAGAAAACCAAGTGTTATTATTGTGGTTGTGATTGTGGTTGTGGTTGTAGTGATGGTGGTGGTGGTGGTGGTGATGGTGTTGGTGGCCTCGGAAGATTTTGAGGATTGTGGAAGGAAAGAAGAATAGAAAGAAAAATATCATTAGTGTTATTAGTGTTGGTGGTGGTGTTATGCGGTGGTGGTTATGGTGGTTGTGATGGTGGAGGTGGCGTCGGAAGATGTTGAGGATTGTGGAAGAAAAGAATAATGCAAAGAAAAGTATCAGTAGTGTTATATGGTGGTGGTTATGGTGGTTGTGATGGTGGAGGTGGCGTCGAAGGATGTCGAGGATTGTGGAAGAAGAATAGAAAGAAAAGAATGAGTTGTGTTTTTGGTGTTTGTGGTGGTGTTGTGCGGTGGTTGTTATGGTGACGGTGGTGATGATGGTGGTGGTGGGAGGCGAGATAAGAAGAAGAAAAAAACAAGAAAAGAACCAGCAGCGTTGTTATTGTTTGTCGTGGTGGTGGTGTTGACGGCGGTAGTGTTTGCGGTGGTGTTGGTTGTGGTGGTGGTGGCGGCGTCAATTATGGTGGAGCTTAAAAAGGCATCATCGTCAGAGTGGCGGCGAGGACTTGAATATCTCAGAGGAATCGTCCCTGTGTAATGGCTTTCCAATGACGGCGGGGAGGCGGGCGAGAATACCAGATGGCCCCGCCTACCCACCTACCCCACGACCAACCCCTCCCTCTGCTACTACTACTACTACTACTACTACTACTACCACTACTACTACTGCTACTACTACAACTGTTTCGGGTAGTGGTAGTAGTGTAGTTGTAGTAGTATAAATAGTGGTAGTGTGTTAATCTATTCGTTACCATTCCGTGTGTGTGTGTGTGTGTGTGTGTGTGTGTGTGTGTGTGTGTGTGTGTGTGTGTGTGTGTGTGTGTGTGTGTGTTTCCTCCCTGTTTGTGCCTTTGCCTTTGTCTCTGTATCTGGTGGCCTAGTCTTCTCTCTCTCTCTCTCTCTCTGTGGTCTAATTAGGTTTCTGGCCAAACCACTTGGAACGCGCCAAGAGGTCGGTGTGAGCTGTATTTCTATGTGTGTAATTCTCTCTCATATTCTCTCTCTCTCAAAGCAATTTCCCTTTCTTCCTATTTCTATTCATTGTTATCTTTCCCTATTGCTGGTGAGCCACACACACGCACTCTCTATATATATATATATATATATATATATATATATATATATATATATATATATATATTTAAACATAGATAAAAATGTAATATGTACAGACCCTAAGGTGCACTGTCGTGTGCTGCCTGTTCAAAGGGCAGAATAAAATCTATATAAAAATAACTACATAAATTATAAAAATATATATAAAAAAGCATACAATACAGTATACATGTATGTACGCATTGCACTCGCGTCACTGCTCCACCACGAGTGTCAGTGGAGTGGAGAGTGAGCCCTTCCAGTGATGGGCCGACAGTTCTATTATTTGGGTGTTCATCTCCCAGATGTTTGGAACACCGGCCGTGAACATATTCCACATCCGGCAGACTCTTCCCGCAAAGGTGCGTTGATGCTGGCTGGTACAGGACATCGGCACCTCCACTGCGTCACCACGGGATAGCACCGTTCTCGTGTCCCGCGTGGTGACTCTCGGAGGTTGGCGTAGGCCCGCCATATGTGGCACTCCTTGCACTTGTGCCTTGTGAAACACCACAAGAGCAGCTACGTCCATGCGGTGTTTAAGGTAGTCGACGGCGCTGAGAGTTTCCGGCACAGTGGGGGGGGGGCGGTCTGCAGCATCCACCAGTCGCAGTGCCCGTCTCTGGGTGGCGTCGAGTCTCCCGCTGTGCGAGGCAGCACACGACATCCATGAGAGGGCAGCATACTCTTAAGTAAGGCCGTATCTGGGCCTTGTAGAGCAACAGCCTCCCTTTTTTGTCGAGGAAGCTGGCCACCCTTCGCAGGCAGGAGACTCTTTGGGAGGCCTTTTGGGCAATGTGTTTTATGTGGCTGTCAAACCGTAGCCCTCGATCCACTTCCACTCCCAGAATCTTGGCGGATTCCTGGAGTGGGATGGGGAAGCCACCAAAGCTTAGCTTCCCCTCCACTGCTGGCCCGGCAGTGGGGGATCGAGACACCACCATTGCCTGGGTCTTCTCTAGAGCAAAGGTCACCTGCCAGCGGGCACCCCACTCCTGTAGCACCTTCAGCTGCTGATTGATCTCGTCAGCAGCTCGCCCACTGTCTTGTCTTGGATAGGTGCAGGAGAGAGTTCAGTTATCTCGTTGTTGTAGGCCAGGTGGGTCGCGAGCTGTCGTTTGCAACTGAATAAACAGAGGTAATTCTAACAGCCCACAAGTAGTAATGGAGAGTGAGGGAGAGAGGGAGAGGGAAGGAGAGGGTGGGAGAGGGAGAAGGAACGAGAGATAGAGGGAGAGGAAGAGAGAGAGTGGGGGAGAAGGAGGAAGAGTCTGGGAGAACGAGCGACAGGGAGATGGGAGAGAGAGAGAGAGGAAAGCGAAGAAGAGAAAATTA
>NC_066542.1:15320581-15328081 GCF_024679095.1 Eriocheir sinensis
TCTCCATTTCCCTTTTGTCCTGCTCCTCCTCCTCCTCCTCCTCCTCCTCCTCCTCCTCCTCCTCTATTTGTTACCCAGAAAAGAATTAAGGGAAGAGGGAAGAAAGAGATAGAGAGGGAGGAAGGGAGGGAAGGAGGAAAGAAGGGAAGAGGATCAAATAGCGTTCACTCACTCACTCCCTCACTCACTCATTCACTCATTCACTCACTCACTCACTCACTCACTCACTCCCTTACATCAGCTGTGTGTGTGTGTGTGTGTGTGTGTGTGTGTGTTAATACTGAGAGACTATACACCATTACATAATATTCTCATTTACTATAGACGTTCAATTACCATTCATCACAGTCACAGAATTTCGGGTTTTACTTGCGGACTTAATTTACGGGATTTTTACTTTTCTTTCTTTATCTGACTAAAAAAAAATATGGAGTATTCTGTGACATATCAAACAGAATCACAATATTGGGTTGCATACACGTCTTTAACAAATTATATACATACCTACTTGTGGATAAATATTAGATACATAAATATACTGAACACAAATCTGGTATAACTTCATCTGTATGTGAGAGTTTCCTTTGATATATGGTATAGTCTCTGGTAACTTTTTCTTTTTCCTTATCCACCAGGTAAGGGGAGCAGTGCGGCTAGATATCACAGGTGGACGGAGATAGTGGGTGTGGTTTGTGGAATATATGGCAGATGTTGGGGTGGTTCGGACTGCATCTGCTTATGACCCACCAACTCCACCACCATCAACACCACCATCATCACCACCATCATCACCACTGCTACCACCACCACTATTATAAGAGGAAAGAGGAAAGTAGGTAAGTGAAGTTGTTTTAGTAAATTAAAACTGTTAATATTTAGAATTTAATGACGAATATGTTGAGAGAGAGAGAGAGAGAGAGAGAGAGAGAGAGAGAGAGAGAGAGAGAGAGAGAGAGAGAGAGAGAGAGAGAGAGAGAGAGAGAGAGAGAGAGAGAGAGAGAGAGAGAGAGAGAGAGAGAGAGAGAGAGAGAGAGAGAGAGAGAAACTAAATATATTAGCTCATATATGGCATAAATTTTGGTGAGTGTCCGTGTGTCTACGTGTGTGTGTGTGTGTGTGTGTGTGTGTGTGTGTGTGTGTTTCGGCGGGGCTCGGCGGCAGCCATTACGGTAGGCTGGCAAGGGGGAGGGGGAGGGCAGGGAAGGCGAAAGGGAGGGGTCAGGGAGGGAGGTGGGAGAGAGGGGAGGGCAGGTCTCGGCAAGGGTTTGAGGGGGGGGAGGGGGTGGCCGTCCCCTTTACATCAGTCACGAATTTCTATGAAGAGTAATTGCAATTGAAATGAATCACTTGTCATTGTATTGTACTAATTTGCATTTAGCTGCCGGTAGTAATTCTAATTGTAATTGAGCGTATGCAAAGTAATTATACTAAGTTATTTTTTATTGTAATTGGCTCACTCGGGGTTGTGTTTGCGTGGCGGCCTCGCCCTAATGACCCCGCCCACAACACACACACACACACACACACACACACACACACATGGCACAGTGGCGGCGGGGCACACCGAGGCACCGATTGTTTACCGCGGATCAAGAGTCACCCCGCTGCCCCCTCGTGGTGCCCCGGGGCGTCACGGGGGCACGAACCCTGCACCCCTCCCTAACACACACTCAGACACCACCATACCGCAACAATGAGTCTGCTGGTGTGTCTATGGCGCGGCTTAGACTGGTCGACCTGTTGATGGATGACTTGGTGTGGTGTTCGCCTGTTAACTGTTGACTGTTGGTATGCTACTGTTAACTCTTTCCTATTGATTTGACTGTTGACTGTTTCCTGTTGACTGCTGGTGTCCGCCTGTTGACTTATAGCAAGGTGTGGTGTGCTCCTATTGCTTATTGACTGTTTCTTGCTTCCTGTTGCCGATTGACTGTTGACTGTTGGTGTGCGCCCGTTGACTTGTGACATGGTGTGGTGTGCGCCGCGCGGGTGATCGGTCACACGCCGCGGTGCCTCGTTTGCCTGCCCCTGGTGGCAACGCGTCGGTGTCCTGCCGTCTCGCCGCCCGTCCCTCGGCGCCCCGGCAGGCACTTATTGAGGCCCAGCAGGCTTACTCGGGAAGCCAGTCGAAGCCGAACAATAATATTAGTCGACTCATTAATTACAGGCGCCTAATTAATCTGACAACGGCAAACACGTGTCCCGAGGGCGGCCCCGACACGCTGCCCCGCACAGATTATCTCCGCACGCTGACGACACGCGAGGGAAGGTAATTATAGATGCTTAATTAGTGCGGCGAGCAGCGAGCCGTGGCCATGGCGGCGGTGACTCGCAGCCTCCACACACACGCACTCCGGACAGATTCAATCACTACCCTAAATGAGTCACCACATTAAATAAGAGGGAAAAATATCGTAAATGTAAGTACAAATGTATTACTCCTTTAACCTGAGAACCAAATAACAATTCAATATGTCTAGGGCGGGCTTATATGTGTACCTCCTCAAGGTTCTTTTCGCACTTAAGGTGTAAAACAATAAATATTCTTGTTGCAGTTATTGGCTTTTGATTGCGAACTGCTTAAAGTAGATCTCTCACTTTGAACGCGTCCTTATCGACACACACTATTGCAATCTTTATATTTCCCTTGATATTAGTGTTCGAGAAATTGTAAGTGCCGTTAGACTTTGACAATATTCATAATCAAACATACCGTTCTACCTAAAATAAAATACGGTTCTACCCAGTAAATACCGTTCTACCTAGATCACATACCGTTCTACCTAGATCACATACCGTTCTACCTAAATAGTAAATACCGTTCTTCTCATTTCATAATCAAATGCATAATTAAAGACCGTTCAGCCTAGATTAGTATCATGACCAAATAAACAAACATTACAGTGTCTTATAACCTGAAAATTCGGCTCGCAAAACACAGCCTGCTACACGACCCCAGTCGGTTATGGCGCAGACAAGCGTTTATAATGGCACCATCTTGCTTGCCTCATGCTGCCCCAGAGAGCTTCTTTTCCTATCCTATCTTTAGAAAGAACCTAGAGTCCGGGTTGAAAGGTTGTCTTCAGGACAGCATGTGGGTAGTCTTTGGCCACTCGGCGGTGATTGAAAAATCTCAGCTGATGGCGGTGGGCAGGATGCGAACCTGCGTCCTCCTGGACGCCGCGTCGGCACGCTAACCACTCAGCCATCGCCTCCCCTTATATCAGCCCTTAGTATATAACAATTTACCTGAGCTCGATGGCGATTAGAATAAATAATTAACACACCTTTAATATCCAGGTAAACGTGTATATATATATATATATATATATATATTTATTTATTTATATATATATATATATTGATAGATATTGAGAGAGAGAGAGAGAGAGAGAGAGAGAGAGAGAGAGAGAGAGAGAGAGAGAGAGAGAGAGAGAGAGAGAGAGAGAGAGAGAGAGAGAGAGAGAGAGAGAGAGAGAGAGAGAGAGAGAGAGAGAGAGAGAGAGAGAGAGAGAGAGAGCAAAGTGTCCCTCCCACATAACAATCAACACAAATATTCCGGAAGCGCAGGAAATCACGGAGAAAAAATGTCAGAAGAAAAAAAGGAAAAAATGGCGTCGTGCTTTCACCTTTCCTGTATAGCACACGGGGGGGGGGGGGGGGAGAGAGAGAGAGAGAGAGAGAGAGAGAGAGAGAGAGAGAGAGAGAGAGAGAGAGAGAGAGAGAGAGAGAGAGAGAGAGAGAGAGTAAAAAAAGGAAGAAGAAAATAAGCTGGAAAAGAATTACGAGATGGAAGAGAGAGGGTGCAAAAAAAATATTCCAAGCGAAGGAAAATCATCATAATCATCAGCAGCAGCAACAGCAACGGGAATAAAAAAAAAAAGAAAGAACGATGGAGGAAAAGCAAGCAAAAAAAAAAAAAACGGAGACCAAACGAAGACCAAAAAAACACTGATAATAATGAGGGTGAAAACAGTGAAAATAAGAAGAAAAAAAAGAAAAACGGAGAGAAAAAACAATTAATGAAGGAACACACACACACACACACACACATGAACCAGTATTTATTTTTTTCTCGTCGTCAGAATTTGGCGCCGAAACGACAATGAACGAAAAAAAAAAGAAAAAAACTTTCCGAAATGACACGGCGTCGCGCTCCGCTTCCAAATTCGTAAAAGTTGTATAACGAATAAGCGATATAATGAGAGGAAAGAGAAGGTGGGAGGGAGGAGGAGGAGGAGGAGGAGGAGGGATGGAAGGCGAGAGAGGAGGGGGATAATGAAGATCGAGGGAAGAGAAGGGTGAGAGAACGAAAGAAGAGAGAGATGATGGGAGACAAAGATGAAGTAAGGAAGAGGAGAGTAAAGAAAGAGAGAAGGGGAAAAGAGCGGAAGATAAAGGAAGGGAGAGAAGATATGAGATAAGGATGAAGGGAGGAGAGGGAGGAGGAAGATAAATAAGGAGAAAGAGAAAGTAGCGGGAATGATGAAGGGAGGATAAAGGGAAAGAAAGGAAAGAGAGTATGGATGGAAAAGGAGGGAGAATATAAGAGAAAATAGGAAGTAAGAAAGTAATAAGGGAGGGAGAAATGAGGCACCAAGATAAAGTAGGAAGCAAATAACGATAAAGGGCGAAAGAGAGATAAAGAAAAGAGATGAAATGAGAGAAGGGAAAGAGAGATAAGATATAAAAGGGGAAGAGGCATTAACAGAAAAGAAGAGGGTAATAATGAGGTAGGGAAGAGGGAAGAAGAAGAGACGAAGTGTGGGGATAAAGAGGCGAGAGGAGAACGAGGAGGAAGAGGAGGAGGAGGAGGAGGAGGAGGAGAATAAAAGGGGAGGAAACGAGAGGGAAGGAGGAAAGGAAAAAAGCAAAAATGAAGTGCAAAGAATCAGAAATGAGATAAGGAGGGAGGGAGGGAAGGAGGTAGGGAGGGAGGTAAGGAAGGGAGGGAGGAGGGACAGGGTAAGTAGGTAGGAGAGAGAGAGAGAGAGAGAGAGGAATACTTCTCTATTTTTCCTCCCTCCAGCGCTGAAATGCAGTTGGAGGAAAGGAGGGAAAAATGGGAGGGTGAGGAAAAAATGAGAGGGAGGAAAAAAACGATTGAGAAGAGGGAGGCAAAATGACATGAGGTAGGAAAGATCAGAGAGAGAGAGAGAGAGAGAGAGAGAGAGAGAGAGAGAGAGAGAGAGAGAGAGAGAGAGAGAGAGAGAGAGAGAGAGAGAGAGAGAGAGAGAGAGAGAGAGAGAGAGAGAGAGAGAGAGAGAGAGAGAGAGAGAGAGAGAGAGAAATACAGACAAATAGAAAGACACACAAAAGAAGATATATAGAAATAGATAGACAGAGAAAGATAAATGACTGATAAATGGCGAGAGAGAGAGAGAGAGAGAGAGAGAGAGAGAGAGAGAGAGAGAGAGAGAGAGAGAGAGAGAGAGAGAGAGAGAGAGAGAGAGAGAGAGAGAGAGAGAGAGAGAGAGAGAGAGAGAGAGAGAGAGAGAGAGAGAGAACAGTAATCCCTCCCTCGAGATGGGTCATGCTCAACTAGCAGTGTGATGGACCGTCCTACTCTTGGGACCACTTGCCTTCCTCACCCCTGCTAACCACCCCTGTCCTCGCCCCTCACCCCTGTCTCACCCCTGCCTTACCCCTGTCACCTATCAGTCCCTTGTCATCTACCCTTGTTTACCTTCCTTATCGTCTACTATTTCCGTCTACGTGTCTTTTCGTTATTACTTTTTCCTTCCTTTGTCATCCCTGTTACCCCTGTCAGGCATAGTAACCTCTGTCATCCTTACCCTGCCACCCTCATCCCTGACCCCTTCTGTTATTTTTCCTGATTCTCTCCCGTTTTTGTCTCATCCTCGTTTCATTCATATCTTTGTGTGTGTAGGTGGGTGAGGTAGTGGAGAGAGAGAGAGAGAGAGAGAGAGAGAGAGAGAGAGAGAGAGAGAGAGAGAGAGAGAGAGAGAGAGAGAGAGAGAGAGAGAGAGAGAGAGAGAGAGAGAGAGAGAGAGAGAGAGAGAGAGAGAGAGAGAGAGAGAGAGTGTGTGTGTGTGTGTGTGTGTGTGTGTGTGTGTTTGATATGTAAGAAATTGCAGAGGAGGAAAATAATCAGGAGGTGAAGAATGAGGAGGAGATGGAGGAAGAGAGAAGGACAAGTGGCTGAAGACAGATGAAGAGGAGGAGGAGGAAGAGGAGGAGGAGGAGGAGGAGGAGTGAAAGAAGGAAGGATAGAATATTGGTGGTCTCTCTCTCTCTTCTGACGCCACACTTCATTAACTTTACATTATCGAGAGAGAGAGAGAGAGAGAGAGAGAGAGAGAGAGAGAGAGAGAGAGAGAGAGAGAGAGAGAGAGAGAGAGAGAGAGAGAGAGAGAGAGAGAGAGAGAGAGAGAGAGAGAGAGAGAGAGAGAGAGAGAGATGGGTGAGCGCCGCTTCATTTATTATCTTGTTAATCTGACACACTCCCTCCCTCCCTCCCTCCCTCTCTCCCTTTCTTTCCCTCCCTCCCTTTCTCCCTCTCCCTCCCCCCCTCTGTCCTCTCCCGCCAAACATCCTAATCTGATAGGCTGAGTGGAGGAGCAGGAAGAAAAGGAGGAGACAGACGAGGACGAGGAGGAGGAGGAGGAGGAGGAGGAGGAGGAGGAGGAGGAGGAGGAGGAGGGTAGTTTTCATTATGTGATTGGTATTGTGGTGATGAGAGAGGGGGGGGGGAGGGGAGGGGGGAGGAGAAAGAGGGGGAAGAAGGGGAGGAGGGTAAAAGGAGGGGTCATAATATTAATAGTAGCAGCTGCAGTAATGTTGACGAATAGTAGTAGTAGTAGTAGTAGTAGTAGTAGTAGTAGTAGTAGTAGTAGTAGTAGTTGTGGTGATGATATCTTTCCTGCTTTTCTTTTCTACCTTCCTTTCTTCCTTTCTGCCTTCCCTTCTTCCTCTTCTCCTTCCTTCCGCTCTTCATTAGTCCTCTCGCTTTCCCTTCTCTCTCTTCATTCCACTTCCCTTCCTTCCCTTTATTCATCCATTTGTTATCCACCAGTCAGTCAGTCAATTAAGTTATCTCCTCCTCCTCCTCCTCTGTCATGCTCCTGTAAGTCAACTCTTCCCTCTCCTCATTAATCTGTTGGTCAGTCATTGAGTCGGTGAGTAATTGAATCAGTCAGACCCGCCCCTCCCTCTCTCTCTGACCCATTAGTGTATTAGTATCCCGGCCAGGCAATGTACCAGTCAGTCAGTCCCTCAGTCAGTCAATCAGTCAGTCAGTCAGTCAGTCAGTCAGTCATTAAACCGTCTTATTTCTAACGTTCATCTCACTGTTTAAGTTCTGCAAGTACATTATTCAGTCAGTCAGTCAGTCAGTCAAGTGGAGATTGGAGAGAAATGAAATAGAGAAAGAAAGAAATAAAGAAAGGTGAAAAGTGGATGAAAGAAGATGAAGGAAGGAGAAGAGCGACAAAGGGAGAAACACATAAAAAATTAAAGAAAAAGGAACAAAAAGTAAGG
>NC_066542.1:15333081-15335581 GCF_024679095.1 Eriocheir sinensis
GAGAGAGAGAGAGAGAGAGAGAGAGAGAGAGAGAGAGAGAGAGAGAGAGAGAGAGAGAGAGAGAGAGAGAGAGAGAGAGAGAGAGAGAGAGAGAGAATGCTCGCGGAGGAGAAAGTGAGGAGGGGAGAGAAAGGGGCTCAGGTGCTGTGCGAAGGGAGGAAAGGAGAGATGAGAGACGGAGGGAAGGAGGGAGGGAGGGAGGGAGGAATGAAGGAGGGAAGAAGGAGAGAAGAGGGAGGGAAGGAGGGAGCCAGGTGCATCATGGGAGAGACGGGTAATAGAGAGGAGGGAAGAGGAGGAGGAGGAGAAGGAGGAGGAGGAGTGGAGGAGGAGGAGGAGGAGGAGAAGGAAGACGCAGACGAAGTGATGGAGGAGAAATAGAGGAAGAAGAAATTGTGTAAAGGTTTGTCTTGTAAGGAATAGAATTGTAGGACGGAAGGAAGAAATGAAGGAAGGAAAAAAGACAGAAGGAAGGAAGGTAAAAAGAGAAGAAAGGATAAAGAAAGGAAAGGATGAAAGAAAAGAAAGTAAAAAAAGAAGAAAAAATAAAAAGAATGAAGGAAGGAGGGAAAGAAGGAAGAAACGAATGAAAAAAATACGAAAAGAAGCATGGAAGAAAGAAGGGACTAAAGAGGGAAATAATGAAGATCAGGATGAAAGGAAGAAAAGAAGAAAGAAGGAAAATTTGAAAGGAATGAGTGAAGGAAGAAAGCAGGGAAGGAGGGAAGGAAGGAAGGAAGGAAGGAAATAAGGAAATAAGAGAGAGCGAGAGAGAGAGAGAGAGAGAGAGAGAGAGAGAGAGAGAGAGAGAGAGAGAGAGAGAAATTGGAAAGAAAGAAATACGTAATAATCATTTGAGAGAGAGAGAGAGAGAGAGAGAGAGAGAGAGAGAGAGAGAGAGAGAGAGAGAGAGAGAGAGAGAGAGAGAGAGAGAGAGAGAGAGAGAGAGAGAGAGAGAGAGAGAGAGAGAGAGAGAGAGAGAGAGAGAGAGAGAGAGAGAGAGAGAGGTATAAAGAAGAAAACTGGAGAAAAAAGGAGCAAAAAGAGAAAGAGAAAGTGGAATAGACACCAGAGAGAAACGGGAAGGAAGAAATTGAAAAGGAAAGGGACGAGAAAGGGAAAGAAAAATGAGAAGGGAAAGGGATTTAAAGGGAAGGAGAGAGAGAAAAGGGAGAGGAGGTGAAGTGAAGATACTTAGAGTGAGGAGGAAAGGGAGAAAAGGGAAAATTAACCATCTTTGAAGAAGACTTAAACGAGGAAGCAAGGGAAGGGAAAGGGAAAGAGGGAGGGAGAGTTAAGGGAGAGAGAAAGGGAGGAGGAGGGAGGAGGGAATAATAGGGTCACAGACTCACTCCCAAACATACATTAAGATAAACAATGTACATTTAGGGGGAGGGAGGGAGGGTGGGAGGGAGGGGAGAGAGAGGGAGGGTGGAAGGGAGGAAGGATGAGGGGAAATAAAGGACCGTGAAGGGAAGGGGAAAAGGATGGAGATGCATGGGGAAGGGGAAGAAAAGAATGGAGAGAGAGAGAGAGAGAGAGAGAGAGAGAGAGAGAGAGAGAGAGAGAGAGAGAGAGAGAGAGAGAGAGAGAGAGAGAGAGAGAGAGAGAGAGAGAGAGAGAGAGAGAGAGAGAGAGAGAGAGAGAGAGAGAGAGAGAGAAATAAATGAAATATGTTCTATATGAAATTTAAAAAAACGGAGAGGGAGAGATAGAGAGGAAAGGAGATACAGAAGAGGAAGAAAAGGAGGGAAAATGAAAGAAGAGGGAGGAGAGATGAGGGAGAGGAAGATGGGGGAAGGAGGGAGAGGGGAAAGGGGGGAGGGGGGGAGGGGGTGTAGCGGCCACAAGTTATAGCAAAAAGGGAAGAAGTTAGGACATTAAGAGGAGGGGAAGAATTAGGGAGGTTAAGACTTATGAACTGAACTACTACTACTACTACTACTACTACTACTACTACTACTACTACTACTACTACTACTACTACTACTACTACTACGACTACTACTACTACTACTACTACTACTACTACTACTACTACTACTACTACTACTACGACTACTACTACTACTACGACGACGACTACTACTACTACTACTCGCATCCAAAATGTCATCAGTTGGAAAATATTGAAAAATCCATAGCACCATCATTCTCTCTCTCTCTCCTCCTGTTAGCCTGAAATATATCAAGTCTCAATTGCTGTTTATACATAGGGGAAGGCTAAGACCTGCCTCTCATTGCTCTCTCTCTCTCTCTCTCTCTCTCTCTCAATTTTTTCTTCTTTGATAGTAAAAAAGAGTGCATGTCCTTGTGTGTGTGTGTGTGTGTGTGTGTGTGTGTGTGTGTGTGTGTGTGTGTGTGTGTGTGTGTGTGTGTGTGTGTGTGTGTGTGTGTGTGTGTGTGTGTGTGTGTGTGTGTATAGCAAACGTGAACTAATGTGCGTAATTAAGAGCTTGTCCGTTCAGTCATGTGCACCAGTGTGTGTGTGTGTGTGTGT
>NC_066542.1:15340581-15353081 GCF_024679095.1 Eriocheir sinensis
GAAGATAGAGTATAATAGGGATGAGGAAGAGGAGGAAGAGGAGACTAGTGCGGGACAGAGAAAAAGATAGGAGAAGAGGAGGAGACGACGAAAGAAGGATAGGAGGAAGGACAAGGAGAGGGGACGGGGAGAGGAGAAAGCGGGGAGGATACCAGGGACAAGGGGAGAGGGGACAAGGCGACAGGGTAAAAAAAACACAGGAAAATACCCCAAGAATCTTTTTACAACATGGAATAGTCCTTAAGTGCAGGGCGTTTGGGGTGAAGTGCTGGGGCGGTTTCTGGATGGTGGGTTGCGCCTCTCCTCCTCCTCCTCCTCCTCCTCCTCCTCCTCCGCCTCCTCCCCGTCTCGATGTCTACGTAATTATGCGACAGATTTGTATAATGAGAGCAAGTTTTTAATGAAAGCATCGCACGTTACTGGCGATTAAGGATGAGAGCGCCGTGAAAAAAACGTCGCGTCTCTGTGTGCGTGTGTGTGTGTGAGGGGGGAAAGGGGGGTTGAGGAGGGGGAAAGGGGCGTTCTTTCCTTCTCATTCTTTTTTCTTTTTTTCTTTCTCCTTTTCTATCTATTTATCTCTATCTCGTTCTTGTGTGTGTGTGTGTGTGTGTGTGTGTGTGTGTACTCTTCTTATTCGAACTTGCTTGTTCTTTGCTTCCTTTCGTTATTTTCATGTTCTTCTTCTTTATCTTCCTCTTCCTCCTTTGTTTCGTCTTCAACTTCCTCTTTTAACTACTACTACTACTACTACTACTACTACTACTACTACTACTACTACTACTACTACTACTACTGTACTAATACTATCAACATTACCTGTTTCTTTCTGTCTTCTTTCTCCTCCTCCTCCTCTTCCTCCTCGTCCTCCTCTTCTTCCTCTCTCTCCAGACAAGTCTATTGGACATTACTTTATGAGTCTCTCTGTGTGTGTGTGTGTGTGTGTGTGTGTGTGTGTGTGTGTGTGTGTGTGTGTGTGTGTGTGTTTGGAAAGGCCGTACACTGAGCCCATAAGTCATGTGCACCAATGGGGACTGTGTATACCTACATAGACTGCGTGTGCGTGTTATATGTGTGTGCGTATTGTGTGTATGTTTTCGAGTTGTGTGTACCGAAGTGTATATCCAGCCGTGACGTGTGTGTGTGTGTGTGTGTGTGTGTGTGTGTGTGTGTGTGTATCCCTCCATCTGTCTATCTATCTCTTAATAAACTTTTTTAAATAATAACGCCGTCTCATTTTTATGCAATCAATTACCCATTAATCTTATCTCCCTCTTTCTCTCCCTCTCTCCCTGCCTCTTCCTCTCTCCCTCCCGTCACGCCTCCCCCTCCTCCTCTTCCTCCTCCTCCTCCTCCTCTTCCCTTCCTCCCCTTTCCCATAACCAACTCAGGAGGTAATTTATGTCAATTCTTCAACTCTTATTAATTAAAAAAGAGGACAAAAAGAGTAGGATGAAAAATATCAGGCACAGCAGCAGCAGCAACGACAACTACGACCTCGCTTTCCCATTTTCTTCTTCAGCGAGGCGCAAACTCCCATTTTCTTTTGCCTTTTTCTTTTCTTTTTAAGGGGTAACTCCTCGGGCGGCTCGGCAATGCGTCTCTCTCATTTTATACGAAGGAGGCGGCGAAGGTGTATTAAATCCTTATTGAGCCCGTGTTCCTGAGAGCCTGGAGGGGGAGGAGGAGGAGGAAGAGGAGGAGGAGGTGTGGAGGAGGAAGAAGGGGGGATGAGTAATGTGTGAATGATGAAAGATGTATCGACTGTGTTGCTTGAGAGAGAGAGAGAGAGAGAGAGAGAGAGAGAGAGAGAGAGAGAGAGAGAGAGAGAGAGAGAGAGAGAGAGAGAGAGAGAGAGAGAGAGAGAGAGAGAGAGAGAGAGAGAGAGAGAGAGAGAGAGAGAGAGAGAGAGAGAGAGAGAGAGAGAGAGAGACCTCACCCGATGTATATAACTATCAATACATATTTTATTTTGTTGATACAGATAAATGCTGGAATTGTTCTGTTATTTGATAGAAGGAGGAATAGGAGGAGCGGTGGAGTTGAAGGAAGAGGAGGAAGAGGAGGAGGAGAAAAAAGAGAAAAGAAGGAAGTAGGAATAACAATAATAAAAAGAATAAAAGGAAAAAGAGGAATTAGTGAGGCAAAAGAAGACTAATCATAAAGAAAAAGAAGAAACATGGAAACATCGAAGGGTAGGTAATATAAATGCCTTTCGTTAATAAAGAGGCTACATTCATAAACGATATAATCTTCTCTTTAGCAGATATATGGATGAAGGAAGTGATGGCGGTGGTCATGTTTTAGTGTTATGTTACTTATGAGAGAGAGAGAGAGAGAGAGAGAGAGAGAGAGAGAGAGAGAGAGAGAGAGAGAGAGAGAGAGAGAGAGAGAGAGAGAAATAGAGAGAGAGAGAGAGAGAGAGAGAGAGAGAGAGAGAGAGAGAGAGAGAGAGAGAGCGAAGAGAGAGAGAGAGAGAGAGAGAGTGAGAGAGAGAGAGAGAGAGAGAGAGAGAGAGAGAGAGAGAGAGAGAGAGAGAGAGAGAGAGAGAGAAAGCATTTTAGATATCATGCGGTGATATGCAGTCTAATTTACGACTATATATCCCCATACTCTCTCTCTCTCTCTCTCTCTCGCCATAAATAATGAGGACAGGCATATTTTCAGATTAATAATGATGGAATTTTTGCATTATCGGTTAATATTTTGTGTCCGTCATCGAATTTATGTGGTGGTGGTGGTGGTGGTGGTGGGGTTGGTGGTGGTGGTGGTGGTAGTGGTTGGGGTGTGTCGGGGGAAGGGTGCTAAAAGGGTGTATTGTTTATCATTAAAGTAGTAGTGGTAGTAGTAGTAGTGGTAGTGGTAGTAGTTGTAGTAATAGTAGTAGTAGTAGTAGTAGTAGTAGTAGTAGTAGTAGTAAATGTAATAATGATAAACAATTACATATATTTTTATCCACCATTTTTGTCCCTTTAACGAATTCCTTTGTATCAATATTCCTTTTATAAACACACACACACACACACACACACACACACACACACACACACACACACAGCGATGCCACCCACCCACCCATATACATACATAATTTCAATCACCAGGTGTGTGTTTGTGTGTGTGTGTGTGTGTGTGTGTGTGTGTGTGTGTGTGTGTGTGTGTGTGTGTACGTACGTTAATTAAAAACACGTCACCACATTTACCTGTCACGTGGAACACAATTAGTGCCCCCCTAAAAAAAATGCCCACCCCCACATTTACCCCCTACTCTCCCCCCTTCTCTCCCGCTCTCTCCCCTTCCCTTCTCCCCTCTCCCGCCACCCATTTACATTCCTCTCCCTTCTCTCTCCCTTTCTCTCTATATACGCTTTTTTTTTCATTATTATTATTATTTCCTTCTGTCTCTCTCTGTCTCCCTTTTTTGTTATTCAATTTCTCTTTCTCTCTTTCGCTTTTTAATTCGTTTCCAGTTTCCAATCACCTGTTTTTGAAAGTGTTTAAAAAAAAGTGTCTGGTTTACCTTTTGCAATGAGGAAAAGAGGGAGGGAGGGAGAGAGGAACGGAGGGAGGGGGACAGAAAGAGAGTTACATATTGGTTTGTCTTTTTTCTCTTTCTTTCTTTTCAAATGAGGGGAAAGGTGAGGGAGAGGGAGAGGGGAAGGGCAAGTGAGAGGGTGAGGGAGATATGAGAGTGAGGAAGGGAGGGGAAAGGGAATTAGAGGGAGAGCAGAAGGGGAAGAGAGAGGGGTGTGTATGGAAAGGGTAGCTAATAAGGGGAAGAGAGAGGGACATGTGAAGGAAAGAGGGGAAGAGAAAGGAAGAAGAGAGAGAAAGGAGGGAAAGAGGGGGATAGAGGAGAGAGATGCAGAAAATAGGTACTAAGAAAGGGGAAGAGAGGAGGAATGGAGGAATGGGAAGAGAGAGAGAAGTGAAGTAGAGGAAGAGAAGAGTGGAGGAAAGGGAAAGAAGAGAGATGGAGGGATGATGGAGGTTAGTTATTGGAGTGAGGAGAATGGGTGAAGGGAAGGAAGGAATGGAGAAAAAGGTGAACAGGGGAAGGAGATAGTTTGAAAGGGGAAGAAAAGAGAGTGAGAGAAGGAAAGACCCATACCTACGTCTCTCTCTCTCTCTCAAAATTCATTTCCTGTTTGGTTCATAAATTTTACTTTGATTCTTATTGTCTTCTTATTTTCTTTTGTATTCGTTCCCAGTTTCTTATTTTCATATTTCGTTCTTTTAAATCGGTTTCTAGTTTTCCCTTTCACAAATTAATCATTTCTCCCTATCTGCAAATGACCTCTGCGTGTCCATCAATAATTAATAGCTTACCTGGGCTTACCTGGGGTCATTTGATGTAATTAGTTTAACCCGCTTTTACCTGTGTGCTTCCTTTTTACTCAGCGGCGGGCGTGTGTGTTGTGTCATCCCCCTGTCGACTAAGCTTTTCATTAGTTACCCATCAAAAGGCTCCTGACGTGCTTTGTTGTTTATTTCGTCCCTCCCTTCATGTTGCTATTTCATTCCCTCGAACACCACTATTTTGTCGCACTTTTACCTCTACTACTACTACTACTTCTACTACTACTACTACTACTACTACTGCTGCTGGTGCTGCTGCTACTATTGCTGCTGTTTCGTTTTTAATTTGGAGGTGGAGGCGAGTTGAATGTGAAGGGGAGGGAGGAGTGAAAGGGTTGAAGAGGATGAGGATGTTTCAATTCCCTTTTGTTTCGTTTCAGTTCAACATCAACCTTCTGCTTCGTTTGCAATTACCTATACTCTCTTCTACTCCTCTTTTACTCTTCTTTCAATCTGTTTTATCCACTCTTTTTTTTGTTATCTTTAGGAAAACGATATCTTTCCTTTTTCTTCACTGGTTTGGGATGAGGATGTTGGAACCCTTTCTCCTAAACTGCCATCTTCCCCATCTTCTATTTTCTTCTCCCTTTCTACCACTCTCCCTTCAATGGTCCTCAACTCCCCAGCTCTATTCTCCCCTTGCTACCCCTTTTTTCATGCCTCCTTATCTCCCCATCTTCCATTCTCCCATTTTCTGATTCCTTCCCAAATCCCCAAGCTCTGTTCCCCCTATTCATCCCAAGCCTCTATTCCCCTTATTACCCCTTTCCTCCTGCTTTTCCTAACTCCCCAGCCTCTAGTCCCATTTCCATCCCCTTTCCTCCCCTTTCCCTAATTCCCCCCCAGATCCCCAGCCTCCATTTCTCTTTCCAACCCTTTTCCAACCACTCTCCAATTCCTCCCCAACTCCCCAACCCCTTTCCTCCTACTTCCCCACCACCCAACTTCTCGTCCCATTTCCTCCCCCTTCCTCATTCCTTCCAACTCCCCACCTTCCATTTCTCTCTCCAACCCTTTTCCAACCTCTTTCCTCATTTCTCCCCGACTCACCCAGCCTGCATCCCCCTTCCCACCCCTTTCCTCACCCTTTCCTCATCCCTCCCCTTTCCCAGCCTCTGTTCCCATTTCCTCCCCTTCCGCGCTCCCCTGCTCCCCTTTTTTTCATCAGGGGCAGGCCGCCATGCTGAAATTTTCATATATACCACAAAGGCAGCGTCAGTGGAGCGGGGAACAGCCGGCCGCCGCGCCCCGCCAAATGAAAATATCCTTTTGTTTTGCATTGGCAGCGTTGCTTTGTGGTCAACTGTGCTAGTGTATTGTGGCGGCGGTGGCGGTGTGGTGGTGGCGGCGGTGGTAGTGATGGTGGTGAGGGGGAGGGAGGAGAGAGAGCGAGGGAGGAAGATGGGTATGTGAGTGAGAGGGGAGAGGTATACCAGTGTGTGTGTGTGTGTGTGTGTGTGTGTGTGTGTGTGTGTGATTGTTTGCGTGTTTGATGTGCGGTACTTTGATAATTAGTGTTGTTACTACCACTAAAAAACATATATGCAAGGGGTAACTATCCCATTCCATCAATTCATTTAGTTTCCTTGATATCAGAGAAGAATTACAGTACTAACAATGCATTATACTATTTATATCACTCTATCATACTGTATTCTGTTCTTTTTTTCCACAGTGAAGGAAGCAGCTCAAGGGCAAAAAAATAATTAAGAAAAAACCCCGTTAATCTATCATACTGTTCATACGATCATACTGCTCCTTTCTTATTATTCTTCATGTTATATCGTAAAGTTAACCATTGTGCCTCAAAATGTTTTGACTTATACCTTCGTCCGACGGGGTTGTTTGTGTAAGGGCGGGTCTCCATTCGGCTTGTTCCTCAGGTAGCCTTTAATCTTTGCCTTAACACCGTCCTTAGCTTAATCTCTACGCCTTCTGTACCCTTAAGTGGCGATATACGCTTCGTCGCCTGGACATGGGTTCGACTCCAGTGCAGGTTAATGAGTATGTATCTTTCTGTATTTATCTATCTGTATGTATATATGTATATGTGTGTATGTATATTCTCAGTCTCCCTCACCCTTTCCTCCCTCCGCCGCATACGAGAGAGAAAACGACAGGCGGCAAAGCACAACAAAATTCCCGGTTTCTGTGACGAGCGAACGAACGAAAATTTGAAAAAACAACCCGTATAGAAAATGGAGGAGGGACTGCCCACAAAGAGCTCGATATTGAACGTTTTTCCCTCCACGGACCAACAGAAACGGACGGATATTCGCACGACTTTTGCTTTTGTGGCCGCGTGCCCCACCTCGCCTCCGCCACCATGCCGCCGCCTACCTGTATATCTGCCTACATACCTGCGCGAACCTTTCCTTTTCGTTTTATTCCTGTAGTGTGTGGGTGTTTGTGTTTGGGGGGGGAGGGGATTTGGGGGGTTGTTTTATATTTTCTCGTTTTCTCTTTATTTCGCATCTGTTTCGATACAAAAGAACACGTGGTCCATGGAGGGGTATGTTTTACGGGTGACTTTTGTATTTTCCACTTTTTCTCTTTCAGTTTAACTTTTTTTACTTTTTGGTGTGTTGTGTCCATTTTACTCTTCACTCTCTCGCGATCTACCTTTTATTTAGCCTTTTGGGGGGAAATAATTGGCAATTTCTACAAAACCCTTCAGATCACTTTTTTTTTTTTTTACAGCAAAGGAGACAGCTCAAGGGCACAGAAAAATAAAACGATAATGAAAAAAAAAAGCCCGCTACTTGCTGCTCCTAAAAAGACTACAGAGTGGCCAAAAGGGAGGTCAATTCCGGGAGGAGAGGTGTCCTGATACCCTCCTCTTGAAAGACTTCAAGTCATAGGCAGGAGGAAATACAGATGAAGGAAGATTGTTCCAGAGTTCACCAGTGTAACGGATGAAAAAAATGAAGATGCTGATTAACTCTTGCATAAGGGGTTTGGACAGTATAGTGATGAGCATGAGTAGCAAATCGTGTGCAGCGGGGCCGCGGGAGGGGGGGAGGCATGCAGTTAGCAAGTTCAGAAGAGCAGTCAGCGTGAAAATATCGATAGAAGATAGAAAGAGAGGCAACATGGCGGCGGAATTTAAAAGGTAGAAGACTTTCAGTATGAGGAGGAGAGCTGATGAGACGAAGAGCCTTTGACTCCACTCTGTCAAGGAGAGCTGTGTGAGTGGAGCCCCCCCACACATGAGATGCATACTCCATACTCCATACTATACGTTCACTTTCCTTGCTTGTTTAAAAATGTACCTGATCTATATTGTCTGATAACCTCGTTTGCCTCTACTCATGCACGGTATATAGGGTCGGGGTTGATGGGTGGACGATAAGGGACTGCAATTTTGTGCCACTTATGATGCTCCCCTCTTCACCGGCAGCTCGAGTGGCCGCCTGTGATAGCTGCAGTGGACGGCGGCACCCTCGAAAGAGACTGACGTGACTCCACTTAATATCCGTGCAGGGAAGCAGCCCTGGGGAGGTGTATGTACATATACATGGCTGGAGTGTCAGATCCAAAGCTGTACTGCAGGTTAGGTAAGTATTATTATTTTGCCTTCCACTGTTGTTTGTCTGAATGATTTTGAAATGATCTGATTGTTTTGTGATGTGATAATGTTGTGACTGTTGTGTGTTGCTGGCATTGGCAACCAGAACTGCACTGGGCACTCTAGTTGAGGTCTCGCAACAAATTATACAAAAGGAACATTACTTTCTATATTTGTCTTATTCTTCTGCCTGTCTGAATAATGTTGAATTGATATGCAAACTATATGATGATTATTGTTTGACTGTTGCTGGTGTTGCTGTAATTTGGAACCAGAACTGTATTGCGCAGTGTAGTCGAGGTCACGCAAACGAGTTATACGAGAATATCATTACTCTCGCGACAAACTTAGTCATGGCGTATTATTTTTACAGGCAGAATTAGATTGCAAGAGGGTTTTAGTTCATTGCTGATAAATACACCAAGACCCTTTGTTTCATATACGATCTATAGAGGCTTCTCACGCAGAACATAAACGATTTCTATTTCTAGGCCAAAAGTGTATTAGGAGGAGGAGGAGGAGGAGGAGGAGGTGAGGAGAACACTTAAAGCAAGGATAATTGCCTCCATGTAATCACCCGCTAAACACCAGCTGTTCTTGATAAGCCGCACGTCAAGCTTCCTTATCAGCTGATCTTCATGTGCTGCCTGTCAACACACACACACACACACACACACACACACACACACACACACACAGAGAGAGAGAGAGAGAGAGAGAGAGAGAGAGAGAGAGAGAGAGAGAGAGAGAGAGAGAGCATATAAAAAAAAGGTTCATCTGGTATTATAATCACACCTGGAATAGAAGGTAATTGGCCGCGGCAGACGAATGCTTCACAAAGGTAATTGAAACACCTGCCTAATTGCCGGACGAAAAGACCCGCCCACCTGTCAACCACCACCACCTCCACCACCACTATCACCTCTACAACCACCACTATCTCCACTTTGCTTGTTTAGGTTGTCTCGGTATTGTTGGGGGTGGGGATAGAGAGAGTGGTGTCGTTTGTGTCTCTCTCTCTCTCTCTCTCTCTCTCTCTCACATGTTTTGGGAGAGAGAGAGAGAGAGAGAGAGAGAGAGAGAGAGAGAGAGAGAGAGAGAGAGAGAGAGAGAGAGAGAGAGAGAGAGAGAGAGAGGTAATATGTATTCATGTATCAGAGTGGATGTTGTTGTTGTGGTGGTAGTGGTGATCTTTATTGTTGTTGTTGTTGTTGTTCTTCTTCTTCTTGCTGTTGTTGTTGTTGTTACTCCCGAGCTGACTTGTTATTTTTGGATGTTCGCTCTAGGTATTATCATTATTATTATTATTATTATTATTATTATTATTATTATTATTATTATTATTGTTGTTATTATTATTATTACCGTCGTCATAATTATCAGTAGAATTATAATTATTGGAGTTGTTGTTTTAATACCGCAATGGACAGCTCTCTCTTTTTTGTTGTTGGCATCACTGGTAACTGTTTTCAATATTAATGTCGTATCTTTTTTTGTCGGTTC
The DNA here is from genome assembly GCF_024679095.1 of Eriocheir sinensis. Taxonomy (NCBI): domain Eukaryota; kingdom Metazoa; phylum Arthropoda; class Malacostraca; order Decapoda; family Varunidae; genus Eriocheir; species Eriocheir sinensis. Next base: position 15,350,009 of record NC_066542.1, read on the forward strand.
TGTTAATATTATTGTTTGACAGCAACGCCACGCAAAAAAAAAAAAAATGGTAACAGCAAAAAATAAACAATTGCATCAAATATCACGGACGCCAATTTATACATTTTATTTCTTTTTTCTTTTTTTTGCGTGTGTGTGTGAACGCTGCGCTGTTGTGAAAACTGATGAAAAGAATTAAGCTTTGTAGTATATATGGGAGGCTAATGGCTTTTTCCTCTCTCTCTCTCTCTCTCTCTCTCTCTCTCTCTCTCTCTCTCTCTCTCTCTCTCTCTCTCTCTCTCTCTCTCTCTCACACACACACACACACACACACACACACACACTCACACACACACTCTCACACACACACACACACACACACACACACACACACACACACACACACACACACACACACACACACTCTCTCCCCTCTTGATATTTTCCTCTTAATGAAAAAAGAAATATATACATCAACACGCCCCTCTCTCCCTCTCTCTCCCTCTCTTACTCCACTCCCTTCCCTCCCCCTCCCTCCCCCTGTTTACCCTCCTTCCCTCTCCCCCCCTCCCCTCTTCTCCCTTCAGAAAGCAATACCTGAAGTCTTCTAATATCGAGTTGAAATGAGGGACAAATTTCCATCTTATTGTCAATCCCCCAGAATTTTGCCGCCTGCCCCCGCTCCTCCCCCTCCTCCCCTTCCCCACTCCCCCTCCCCCCTCACCTCCTCTCACCTCCAAAATCTATCAGCCGCTCTGTCAGGTGAGACCAAGGGTGAAAGGGCATATTGCGCCTCCTCCTCCTCCTCCTCCTCCTCCTCCTCCTCCTCCTCTTGTCGTCTTCCTCTCACCTCCTGGCGTTCGCTCAACACTTTTAATATTCCTGTTCTTTTCGTTCGTTTCCTTCTTGTTTTCTTCTTGATTTTCTTCTTCTTGATCGTTATTATTCTTGACATACTATTATCATTATTATTTTTATCATCTTTCATTATTTTACGTTTTTTTTATATATCCTCATTGTTTGTTTCCTCCCCTCCATCTCTTTCGCCTCCTCCTCCTCCCCCTCCTCCTCTGCCTCTTCCTACTTCTCCTATTCCTACATCTATATATCATCTTCTCGTTTCCTTCCCTTCATCATCATCATCATCATCATCATCATCATCATCATCATCATTGTTCTCCATCATCCCTTCCTCACCCTTAACTCACATGTTCTTCCTTCTTCGTCCACTCAGTTCACTTCTATTTTTTGGGGGGCATTATGGCGTTGCGTGCGTGGGTTGGGCGCTACAGTCGCTCTAGAAATGACATGAAATTGTATTGTTTTCTTGTGAGCCTAAAGGAAAGGTGGAGTGGGAGGATGGAGATCTAGGTCAGAAACAAAGACTTCATCCCACCCATCTTGCAACTCAAATATTCTACTCATGGATCACAGTAGGTTGGGTCAGGTTAGGTTTGGTTAAGATAGGTTAAGCAGGGTCAGGTTAAGTTAGGTTAGGTTAAGATTTGGTTAGGTTTGGTTAGGTTAGGTAAAGTTAAGTTAGAAAGTTAGGTTAGGTAAGGTTAAGTTAGGTTAGGTTAAGTTAGGTCAGGTTAAGTTAGGTTAGGTTAAGATTTGGTTAGGTTTGGTTAGGTTAGGTAAAGTTAAGTTGAAAGTTAGGTTAGGTAAGGTTAAGTTAGGTTAGGTTAAATTAGGCTAGGTTAAGTTAGGTTAGGTTAAATTAGATTATGTTAAATTAGGTTAGGTTAAGATTTGGTTAGGTTAAATTAGGTTAGGTTAAGTTAGGTTAGGTTAAATTAGGCTAGGTTAAGATTTGATTCGGTAAAGTTTGGTTAGGTTGATTTAGGTTAGGTTAAGATTTTGTTAGGGTTAAGTTAGGTTAAGTTAAGATTTTGTAATGTTAAATTAGATTAGGTTACGTTAAGTTAGATAGGGTTAGGTAGTCGCCTCTTAAGGGTCTCTATTGTCAACTAACCAGCCTATTCCTTCATATAGCAACCCATTTCTTTCTTAGCCTTCTTCATTCACTCATTACTATTTTCATTCTACCATCCACCTCCACCTCCTCATATTTCCATCCACTAACAAAGCCTCTTCCACGTTACCTCCCTCCGCCCTCATTCCTCCACTCCCTCTCTCCCCATCCACCCAGTCTCCTTCTCCTCATCTTCCTCCTCCTCCTCCCCATATCCTCCTCCTTCCCTCCTTCCCGAAGCCTTATATTCCTGAGAACGAGTCAAGTGTGTGTGCGTGTGTGTGTGTGTATGTGTGTGTGTTTATTGGATTGGAATGAGAAAGAAGTATAAGAAAAAGGAAGAGAAGAGAAGAGAGGAGAAGAAAGGAGAGAAGCGGTAAGAAAGTAGAAGGGAAGGAGTTTAATAATATCATAGCAAAAGAGGGAAAAAAAAACGAGGAAGAAAACGAAAAAGCAAATACGAAAATATGAAAATAAAGAAAGGGAAACAGGAATAATGAAGGAGGGGAGGAGGAGGAGGAGGAGGAGGAGGAGGAGGAAGGGAGTTAGTGAGAGCGCGTGTGTGAGAGAGACTGTGATTTAAGGGGTGAGAGAGAGAGAGAGAGAGAGAGAGAGAGAGAGAGAGAGAGAGAGAGAGAGAGAGAGAGAGAGAAGGAAAGAGGGAGGGAGGGAGGGAGAGAGCGAGGGAAAGTAAGATTCATTATGGAACAGGTCAGGTCGCCGGCTGGAATCAATGACCTCAAATTATTCATTTTAAACCCCATTCAGTGAGTCGTGAACAATAGTGCCGGGGAGGGTGACGCGCCGCGCGGCTCCCCTCGGCTGCCTCCACTCCTGCCCGCCACACTCCTGCCCGCCACACGCCCTTCCTACCACACCACCACCACCACCACCAGCTTTACTAACAATACTTCCACTACTACTGTTACACCGTTAGTACTTCTGTTGGTAATACTTCTGTTGCCTCCACGCCTGCCCGCCACACGCCTTCCCGCCACACGCCCTTCCTACCACACCACCACCACTTTACTAACACTACTTCCACTACTACTGCTCCAAATGTTCATGTCACACCGTTAGTACTTCTTCTATTAATACCTCTGTTGCCTCCACGCCTCC
>NC_066542.1:15355581-15375581 GCF_024679095.1 Eriocheir sinensis
CTTACTCGCTTTCTCCTCAACATTTCTTTCCTCGTTCATCTCATTTTCTTCTCTTTCCTTCCCTTTTTCTCACTTATTTTCTTTACTTTCTTCTCTTCCTCATTTGTTACCTCATTTTCTCCTTTCTTCCCTCTCTCCTTTTGTTACTCGCTTTCTCCTCAGCACTTTCTTTCCTCCTTCGTTTCAATTTTTCCCTCCTCACTCCTTTCTCCCCTCACTTTTTCTCCCGTTCTTCAATTTCCTCATCTCTCCGTCTCTCATTTCCTCTGATTCGCATTTGCCCCTTTAACTTTCATTCCTCATCTTCTGTTTTCTTTCTCTCCTTATGTTTCCCTTTCGCCTCATTCCTCCATCTCCTTCTCTTTCCTTTCTCACCTTTCCGATTTCTTTCCTTTCTTTTTTAATCTCTCCTTCACGCTCTCCTTCCTTACCTTTCTCTTCCTTTCTTTTCTTCCTCCATCGTCTCTGTCTCTCTCTTTCTCTGCATCTTTTCTTCATCTCCTCAGTCTTCATCCTCATCCATTTTCTTCCTCCTTCCTTCCTTCCTTCCTCCGTCGTCTCCTTCCTTTTAATCTAACCTTTATACTCTCCCTCCTCATCTTTTTCTTCTCTTCCTTTCTTCTTTTTCCTACTCCGTTGTCTCCTTCTCTCCCTCTCTTCGCATATTTTCTTCATCTCCTTCTCGCTCTCCTTTCTCACCCTTCTCTTCCTCCTTCTTTCCTTCCTTCCCTCCGGCGTCTCCCTCCTTCTCCGTTGGTTCTTGGTGGCGTCGCCCGGAGGGGTCTTTCCACCCTCGCGCGCCGCCGCTGCTATTTATTAAGCCTCGTCAACTTTGGGAATGGGTAAAACTCTTACGTAATTCTGACTAATTTATCGGCGGAGCCATATTCAACAGAGTGATTGGAAAATTCTCCCGTGATATGATTAAATTCTGGACCCCGCCCCGAGTTTTGTTGCCGCCTGTGTGAGGGTGAGAAGGAGGAGGGAAGAAGGAGGGGAGGAGAGGAAGGTCTTGGCTGGAGGAGTTAGGAAGGAGAGGGAATGAAGGAAGGAAAGGAGGAGGAGATGGAAAGAACGCTGGCCTGGGTCTTGGGTCTTACGGAAGTGTGTGTGTGTGTGTGTGTGTGTGTGTGTGTGTGTGTGTGTGTGTAGAAAGAGAGGGAGAGTAAGGGGGAGAAAGCGAGAGGGGGATGGGAGATGGATTAGAGGGTAAGTCACCATATTTAAACCCCATCAGTCCTTTCTCCCTCCCCGTCACCCACTTCCCTCCCCCACTCACTTCCCTCCTGTAATACCTCTCGTCCTCCCCACACTATTGTACACGTTTATAACAGGATAACCTCAAATAATTACCCGTTTTGTGATATTAACCTTTAACTAACCTAACTATGAAAGGGTTTTGTTTGGGAACGGATGAAGGGTGGAAGGGAAGGAGTAAGGTTTGGAATTGAAGAAAGTGAGAAGGGAGGGAGAAGGGAAGGGCTGAAGTGAGGGTGTAAAGAGAGTTGGGGAGGGATGAAAGGACTGAGGAAGGGAGGAAGGGAAGGATGGAAGTAGTGGAGGATACGTTATCCACCCTCCACATCTTCCTATCCACACTAGCATCATCACTCCCTCCACTATTATTTTTTCTCTCTTCTTCTCTCTCTTCGTCTTCTTCCTATATATTCCCATCGCTTCCCAACCACCTTCTTCCCCTTCTCATTCAGTCCCTTTCTCTTTCTCTTTTCCTTCTCTTTCTCCTCATTTTACTTTTGTTTTCCTCGTTCTTTATTTTCTCTCATCATTAATTACTATATTTTTTCCCTATCTTTGTTTTCTCCTGCTTGTAAGACCTCCTCTCCCCATTCATCACCACACGAACATTCATCACCTATGCCTTTCTCTCTTCTCCACCACCACCTCCACTACATAATATTCACCTCCATATCACCACCATCATCACCACTTCCACCTACCTCTACCTCCACCTCATCTTCTTCCCCATCACCTTCTACCTTTCCTTACCACCAACACTACATATATTCACCACCATATCACCACCATCATCATCACCACAACTTCCACTACCCTTCTCCACCTCCACCTAATATTCCTTCCCATTACCTTCTACCTCCCCCCCCCCCCCCCACCACCACCACCACTTTGTCTCCCTTTCTTCCTCCTTCTCCCCCCTAACCCCCAACCCCCTTCCCTTCACCTCCTTTCCCCCTAACTTCAAGCCCCCCTTCCTCTGACTCCCAAATCGCCCACATCCCCCTCTCACTCCCCCCTCCTCCTCCCTCTCACTCCCCCCCTTTCTCCCTTCCCCCCCTCCCCCCGCCCCCCCTTGCCGGCCATCACGCTGTGGCTTTGGGGATCACGCGCTGCTCCACACACTCCCAGCTTCACGCTAATCCCGCGGCAATCAGCCTTATGGTGTGTGTGTGTGTGTGTGTGTGTGTGTGTGTCGTTCTTTCTTTTTCCACTATATAGTTCATTCATTTTTATTTTTTCTCCATTCTTCTTATTTTTTTCTTTTATTTATTTTTCCATATTAGTTTATTTATTTTCCCTTCTGTCCTTTACTGCCTGTTCTTCCTCTTCTCCTCCTCTATCATTTCCCTTTCTCTTCGTTACCCAATTTTTCTGTCCTTTCTGTTTTTGTTTTTTTTCTCTGCAATTTCCACTTCTGTTCCTTCTCTTTCCTCCCATTGGCCTATTGACTTCCATCCTCAACTCCTTCCATCCTTCCCATCTTCCCTTCCTCAGTCCTTCCATCCTTCCCCAACTCTCTTTCAACACTCACATCAACCCTTCCCTTCTCCCTCCCTTCCCACTTTCTTCTCCACATCCATATCTCACTCCTTCCCTTCCACCCTTCATCCGTTCCCACCCCTTTCCCTTCTCTCCCATTTCCTTCCTCCCCACATCCCTTCCTCCATCCCTCCCTCCCCTCTCAACCACCTGTGACTGACTGACCACATCTCGCTTCACACATTCATCCACCAATTATAGTTAAGTAATCTTTCAGCATACGCGTTTGATCTTTCGGGTTGCGGTGGCGGTGATGGTGATGGTAGTTGTGGTGGTGGTGGTGGTGGTGGTCGTGGTTTTGGTGTTTTTATGCTTGTTTTAATGTTTGTCTGTCTGGCTCCCCTCGAGTGAGTGTGTGTTGTTGATAGTACTAGTCATAAAACACCGATAAAAGTAATGCTTATGTGTGCCAGTGGCTTTGTGTGTGTGTGTGTGTGTGTGTGTGTGTGTGTGTGTGTGTGTAGTAATAAAAGTAATGCTGTGTGTGTACTAGTGGATTTAGGATAGCACCTGTTAGCGGTTTGTGTGTGTGTGTGTGTGTGTGTGTGTGTTAGAGAGAGAGAGAGAGAGAGAGAGAGAGAGAGAGAGAGAGAGAGAGAGAGAGAGAGAGAGAGAGAGAGAGAGAGAGAGAGAATTGAGCATGGAATATTGCGGTAAGGGAGAGGGAGGGAGGGAGGGAATTCAGCAAGGAATATCACTGGATGTTAGGTTGGGAGAGAGAGAGAGAGAGAGAGAGAGATAGAGAGAGAGAGAGAGAGAGAGAGAGAGAGAGAGAGATAGAGAGAGAGAGAGAGAGAGAGAGAGAGAGAGAGAGAGAGAGAGAGAGAGAGAGAGAGAGAGAGAGAGAGAGAATTCAGCTTGGGATATCAGGTGGAAGGGTAGGGGAGGGAGGGAGGAAAGGAAGGTAAGGAGAGGAGAAACAGAAAATAGTAAAGAAAGGAAGGATAGAGAAAGGGAGAGAATAGGAAGGTAGAAATCCAGAGAAGACAAAAAGAACAATTTGCAGGTAGGAAAAGAGAAAGGGGAGCGAGAGGAAGAGGGAAAAGAAGATATGAAGGAGGGAGGAAAGGAAGGAAGGAAAATGAGGAGAAACAGAAAATAGTAAAGAAAGGAAGGATAGAGAAAGGGATAGAATAGGAAGGTGGAAATTTAGAGAAGACAGAAAGAACAATTTGCAGGTAGGAAAAGAGAAAGAGGAGAGAGAGGAGGAGGGAAAAAAAGATATGAAGGAGGGAGGAAAGGAAGGAAGGTAAGAAGGGGAGGAGGGAAATAGTATAGAGAGGGAAAGAAAAGGAAGATTGAAGTTCATAGAAGACAAAGAGAAAAATATGCTGGTAGAAAAAAAGGAAGAGGAGAGAGAGAAAGGGAAAAAAAATATGAAGAGGGCGGTCATGAAGAAAAGCAAATAAATAGAGGAAAGAAAAAAAGTTATTGCTGGAGAGAATAGAAATTTAAAAAGGAATGAAGGGGAGAGACGTAGAGAGAGAAGGAAAGATAAAAGAGAAGTAGAGGAGGGAGGGAAGGAAAGAAATCACAGAGGAAGGCAAAAATTGATATAGAGAGAAAAGAACTAGAAAGCAAGAAGTAAAAAAAAAAAAAAGAGAGAGAGAAAGAGAAAGGAAGGGAGATAAAGCACAGAGGAAGGAACGGTAGTGAAGAACGGAAACAAGGAGAGACGAAATTAAGGGAGGGAGGGAAGGAGAGAAAGCATAGAGGGACAGAAGGCCTAGAGAGGGAGGGAGGGAGGAACAGAAGGCAGAGAGGGAAGGAATTGAGAGAGGGAGAGAAGTAGTGGAGGTGGTGGTGGTGGTGGTGGTGGTGTTGACACAATGTAGTTAGTGTTGGTGGTGGGGTAGGTAGTGGTGGCGGTGGTGGTAGTGGTGGTGGTGGTGGGGGGGGGGGGTAGCTACTGTGCAAACATCGACATATGCCGCCTCTTCTTCCTCTTCCTCTCTGTCCTCCTCCTCCTCCTCCTCCTCCTCCTCCTCCTCCTCCTCCTTATTTACTCCATCAATCTCCAAACAATAATTCTAAATATGGTTCTCCTTTCCAGCTTCTTCCTCCTTTTCTTCTTCTTAACTTTCCTCGTCTCTTCTTCCTTCCCTCCTCTCCATAACTGTTTTCCCTTCTTCCCCTTCCTTTTCTTATCTCTATATATTTGCGGTTCTTCTTTCCTCCTCATCTTCTCCTTAGTTATTCCTGTCCCTTCTTCTTCTTCCTCATCTTCGTATTTGCCTTTCTCGTCCCTTCAACTTTTCCCTCCCTTCCTCTCCTCTATTCTCTTCCTCCCCATCCTTACCTCTCTATATTATATTCCATTTTTACACTCTCATATCTCCTCCTTTTCCTCTCCTCTCCTTCCTCTTCCTAAATATAAATGTCATTCTTAAATAGCTAAATAGATATAAAAAAAACAGATAAAAAAGTAGTGTGTGTGTGTATGTGTGTGTGTGTGTGTGTGTGTGTGTAGGGATGGACAGACATAAGCAAACACTCAAAATACAAACTAAAACACAAACACACACACACACACACACACACACACACACACACACACACACACACACACACACACAAACATACACACACACACTGCAAGATGAACTGAAGCGCACACGAGTAAAAAAAAAAAAAGGCTGGTAGAAGAAATATAAGCGGGTGATATTTTCTACCTTGCTGTTGATATGACTAAGAGAATTGGAGAAAAAAAGGAGGATCAGGAGAAAGAAAAGAACAGGAGGAACAGGAGAATGGAGAGAGAGAGATAGAGAGAGAGAGAGAGAGAGAGAGAGAGAGAGAGAGAGAGAGAGAGAGAGAGAGAGAGAGAGAGAGAGAGAAGAGTGAGACTTAATGAAAGGAGGGAAGAAAAGGAAGATTGGGAGAAGGAGGAGGAGGAGAAGAGGGAAGAGAAGAACTTAAAATGGAGGAGGGAGGAAGGAAAGAAGGAAAATAAAGAACAGAAGAGAGAAGAGGAGGAAGAAATGATGAGAAGAGAGAGAGAGAGAGAGAGAGAGAGAGAGAGAGAGAGAGAGAGAGAGAGAGAGAGAGAGAGAGAGAGAGAGAGAGAGAGAGAGAGAGAGAGAGAGAGAGAGAGAGAGAGAGAGAGAGAGAGAGAGAGAGAGAGAGTAAACGGGAGGGGGGGGGGGTAAAATAAGAAGGAAGGAGGGAAGGGAGGGAGGGCAAGGAGGGAGGGAGGAAGGGCGGCATGATTAACGAGGAAGGAATATATTATCTTAATTAATGACACTTTTTACGTTTGGCTCGCCGTAGTAATGGCCGGAAATACACTGCCTGATATGAACCTCTCCCAACCCCTTCCCACCCCTCCTGAACCTCTTTCAACCCCTTCCCACCCCTCCTGAACCTCTCCCAACCCCTTCCTACTTATCCTAACCTCCTCCAACCCCTTCCCACCCCTCCTAACCTCTCCCAACCCCTTCCTACTTCTCCTAACCTCCTCCAACCCCTTCCCACCCCTCCTAACCTCTCCCAACCCCTTCCCACCCCTCTTAACCTCTTCCAACCTCTCCCAACCCATTCCTAGCCATTTCAACCCCTTTCAAAACCTCCTAACCCATCCTTAGCCATTCCAACCCATGCCAACCCCTCCTAACCTCTCCCAACTCCTACCAACCCTTCTCAACCTCTTACAGTCCTTCCAACCTCTTCCAACCACTCCTAACCCTTTCCATCCCCTACCAACCCCTTCCAGCCCCTGCAACCCCTTCCAACCCTTTCCAACCCCTTCCAACCTCTGCCAACCCCCTTTCAACACCTTACAACCATTCCCAACCCTTCCCAACCCTTTCCTAGTCATTCCAACCATTTCCAACCCCTCCTAACCCCCTCCAGCCCCTTCCAACCCCTTCCAATCCCTTACAGCATCTCCCAATCCTTCTCAACCCTTTCCTACCCTTCCCAACCCCTTCCAACCCCTCCCAAACCCTTCCATCCCCTCCCAACCCCTTCCTAGCCATATCAATCCCTCCCAATCCCTTTCTAGCCATTCCAACCCCTCCCAACCCATCCCTAGCCATTTCAACCTGTGCCAACCCCTCCCAATCTCTCCCAACTCCTTCCAACCCTTCCCAACCTCTTCCAGTCCCTTATAAACCCATGCAACCCTCCCAACCCCTTGCAACCCCTCCCAACCCGTTGCAACCCCTCCCAACCCCTCCCAATTCTTCCCAACCTCTTCCAGTCCCTTCCAGCCCCATCCAACCACTCCTAACCCCCTCCATCCCTTTGTATCCCCTCCCACCCCCTTCCAACCGCTCCCAACCCCTTTCAACTCCTTCCAACCTCTTCCAACCCTTCCTAACCCCTCCCAGCACCTTCTAACCACTTCAAACCCCCTCCATCCCCTCCCACCCCATTTCTAGCCATTCCAACCCCAAACCTTCCCTAGCCATTCCAACCCCTTCCAACTCCGTCCATCCACTTCCAACCCTTTTCAGCCTCTTCCAACTCCTTCCAGCTGTTTTTAACCCCTTTCTAGCAATTCCAACACCTTCCAACACCTTCCAACACCTTCCAACCTCTTCCAGCCCTTTCCAAACCCTTCCATCACCTTCCAACCCCTTCCAACCCCTTCTATCACCTGCCAACCACTTCCAACACCTTCCAACCTTTTCCAGCACCTCCAAACCCATTCCAAGTCAAAATTAAACCCTTGCTTAGCTAACCTCCTCTGAGACCCTGTTATTTCCCTGCCAAGACCATGTTAACTCCCTCCTTGACAGCTCCTTTGCAATCCTACCCATTGCAAATTAGTGTAAAGGAAGAGGGGAAGAAAATGGGGAGTTTTTGAGGGAAGTGAAAGAAAGGGGAGCTGAGGAGAAGAGATAAAGGGATAGATGAGAGTAATGGTAGTGCTCAATCCCTTTCGTCCTTCCCCTTGCGATTCAACCCCAAAAGACACGCTGCCAAAATAGCCTGTTACGCCTAGCTACCTCACTGTTAATCTACCCTGCAACTGGCAAACCCCTGACAGGATGATAGAGGTGGTGGTGGTAGTGATATAGTGGTGGTGGTGGTGGTGGTGGTGATAATAGCGATGGTGATGATGGTAGACACAAGAGTGAAGTCATAACAGGGGTGGTGACCGAAGTAGTGGTGGTGGTGATGGTGGTGATGACAGTTGTGGTAGTTGTGGTATTGATGGTGATGATGATAGTAATGGTGGTGATAGTGGAAACAATAGGGAAGTAATAACAGGGGTGGTGATGATAGTGGTGGTGGTGGTGGTGGTGATGGTGGTGATGGTGGTGATAGTGTCATTACCCAACACTCAGTGCCGCCGAGTGCCAAGTATAATCACCAGACAAACAGTGCCAAGAGGGGGAGGAGGAAGAGGAGGAGGAGGAGGGATCGCTTAATATGCTGCGTGTGGAGGGAGGGATGTCAAGAGAGGGAAGAAGAGGAGGAGGAGAAGGGAGGTGAGGGACAATAGTGAAGAGGAGGGGAGGAAGATGGGGAAGATGAGGAGGAGGAGATGAAGCAAGAAAGAGACGGGAGATAAATAATAAGGAAATAAAGAGAACTTAATAGAGAAGAAGAATGAGGAGGAGGAAGGAAACGGAGATAGAAGGGTAGAAGGATTGATAGATAAAAAGGAGAAGGAATATAAAGAGGAAGAGGAAAGAGATGGGATACTGGGTTAATAATGAAAGTGGAAATGGGTCAGGAAAAGAGAAAGAAGGTGGATGAAAATGAGAAGAGAAAGTAAAGGAGAAGAGTGTAAATAGAGATAAAGGAAGGGAAGTGTGGGAAAAGAGAACATAGGAGAAGGACGAAGTGGAGGAAGGGGTGGTGATGGTGGTGATGGTGGTGGTGGTGGAGGAGGAAGAGGACGTGGAGGAAGAGGGAGGGTGGGGGGTTAATCTTGTGTGTGTGTGTGGCAATATTACGCGATAGCAGTGAATATATTGTGGGAGGGAGTTATCATGAGTCTAATGAGGCTGGAGGGGGACCGAGGATGGAGGAAGGAAACATGGGAGCACGGAACAGCAGGCTACAGAAGGCATTTGAAGGACCTGCAGAATCTTTTTTTTTTATAGCAAAGGAAGCAGCTCAAGGGGAAAAATATCAATAATAATAATAATAATGATAATAATAATGAGAAAAAAGCCGCTAATCACTGCCCCTATAGAGAAGAGTTTAAAATAGTGGCCAAAAGAAAAAAATAATCCGTTAAAACACTCATTTATTTTATTTGTTCTCCTTTCAACGCCACTATGCACTTTGTTTTCCTTCGCTTAAGTACACTTTTTTACCCTCTTATTTTCCCTTCTATGCTTCTTACTTCCCCCTTCCTCCTATTTCCTTTCTTTCCTTCGTGTTATCCTTATTCCTCTTCCTTCTTTCCTTTCCTTAGCATTCCCTCACCTCCTCCTCCTCCTCCTCCTCCTCCTTCTCTCCCCTTTCCACATTCCCAAGTCATCTCTTCCTCCTCCTCCTCTTCGTCTAATCTTCATCTCTCTCTCTCTCTTTCTCTACTACGCCCTTTTATGAATGTGTGTGTGTGTGTGTGTGTGTGTGTGTGTGTGTGTTTATTATAAGAACCTACACTCAAAATCATGTACACGCACACACGGCAAAAATGAAACGTGTATACATGTTTGAGGTGTGTGTGTGTGTGTGTGTGTGTGTGTGTGTGTGTGCGTGTGTGTGTACGCTATATATTCATCAATTAGAGTTTTATGAGAGCAACGAGACGAAATATTTCCCGCCGTTCAATTAGTGAGAGATTTTAAGCGATGACGATCTAATGGAGAGAGAGAGAGAGAGAGAGAGAGAGAGAGAGAGAGAGAGAGAGAGAGAGAGAGAGAGAGAGACGCAAGAAAAGAAGAGATTTCAGAAATGTGTGTATACCAAGATTCTCTCACTTCTCCTCCTCTTCCTCCTCCTCCTCCTCCTCCTCCTCCTCCTCCTCCTCCTCCTCCTCCTTCTCTAATAAATCGAAATACAATCTTCCTTTCCAGCTCAATCCAACACTCCCCTTCTCCCTTGTATTGGCTTCTCCTCCTCCTCCTCCTCCTCCTCCTCCTCCTCCAGATGACACCGCAGGCTCTGTAGCACCCCGTTAGAATATGAAGATGGGGCTTGTAATATGCATCCAGGGAACAAATGCTGTGGTGGGGCCGGCTGGGTGGTGGTGGTGGTGGTGGGCCGAATACCGCTCTGTTATTGGGTTGTGTTCCAATGTGTGGATTGTGGCTACGGCTTTGGCTGACTGGCTGGCTGGGTCTCTCGCTCTCACACACACGTACACACACACTCTCTCTCGCCCTCTCTACCTCTGTCTCCTCCTTCCTCCTCCTCCTCCTCCTCCTCCTCCTCCACTAGTTTTAAAGCTTCTAATTACCTCTCATGTCTTTCCTCCTTACCGTACAGGCTTAGGTAAGGAGGGAGAGAGAGTTAGGGAGGCAAAGAGGGAATTGAGAATGATATTATAGCAGGAGGGAAGAGATGGAGAGGAGGGAAGGAGGGGGAGGAGGAGGAGGAGGAGGAGGAGGAGGAGGAGGACAGGTGCTCAAATCTTTTCTCTGGTGAAGGAAAGAGAAAAGGAATGGAGGGAAGAGGAGAGAAGGAAATGAGAGAGAGAAAGAGAAGGAACGAAGGAAGGAAGGAAGGAAGTCGGCAGTGAAGGAAAGGAAGGAGGGAAGGAGGAAGGCAAGCAAGAGGAGGAGGAGGAGAGGCAAGGAAGGAACCATGCCTGTGTGTGTGTGTGTGTGTGTGTGTGTGTGTGTGTGTGTGTGTGTGTGTCAGTAAGCCCATCCCCTCTCGCTGTCTCTCTCCACTTCTCTCCTTCCTCCCTTCTTCCTCTCTCCAGCCTACCTACTTCTACCCTTTCTATCTCCCTCTCCCTCTCACCACCACCACCACCACCACCTAGCCAGCAAGCCTTCCCAACCAAGCCAAGCAGCCACCTCCGTATATACATAAAAATCCTCCATTGCCATACTCAACACACCATCTTCATACATTTATACCTTAGCCACCTGACTCCTGCGGGGCTGAGGGGAAGGAGAGCGCGGGGAATCGAGCCTTGCGTGTCGGGGTGCTGCGGGCGAGAGTGGCGTGGCGGCGGGTTGCGGGTTTGGGCTGGATGGCCGACGCGGGTATTACTGGCGGAGAAGCAGCTGGGGCGGCCAAAAACACAGGCTGGAGGGTGTTTTCAGCGCGGCAAGAGATGATGTCCGATTGATTTTCTCTCTCTCTCTCTCTCTCTCTCTCTCTCTCCAGCATTTCACTTTCTTGGTTGTCTATATTTTCTTCATTTTCAGCTTTTCTTTCTTTTCTTTGTCTTTTCTTCTCCTTCTCGACTGTCTTCATCAGCTTCCATTATTTTTATTTTTTTTATTTCTCCAGTTTTTTCTTCTCCTCCCGTCCTGTCTCTCTGTCTTTTCAATTCCTCACTCCTTTTCTTCTACTGTTCTTCTTATTCTGTCTGTCTTTATCTATCTGTCTGTCTGTCTTTATTCTTGTCTGTCTGTCCGGTTATCTCTCCTCTCCTTCCTCTTCATATTCCCTTCTTTTTTCCCTTTTCTCCGCCTTCATCTTTTTTTTTTCCTCTCGCCTCTTCTGATCGGCTTTTCTTCCTCCTTTCTCTTCCTATTATTCCTATTGGCACTGCTCCTCCTCCTCCTCCTCCTCCTCCTTCTCCTTCTCCTCCTCCTCCTTCTCCTTCTCCTCCTCCTCTTCCTCCTCCCTTTTTTTATTGCTCCATTCTCTTCCCTTTTCTTCTCTTTTTCGTTAATTCGCTTAGTCCTCCTCCTCCTCCTCCTCCTCCTCCTCCTCCTCCCTCACCTCTGGAGGAAAGATTCTCCCTCCTGGAGGTAAATATTTTCGCGCGGATTCAATTTTTATTATTATCGTGTTTCTCTCCTTCTGCTGTTTTATCAATTGTTTCGTTTTCTTTCCTCTCCCTCCTGCTTTTTCTTCGTTCGTTTAGCCTTTTGCCCGCCTCTGTGTTTGTTTGTTTGTTTGTTGGTGTTGGTGGTGGTGGTGCTGTTGTTGTTGTTGGTGGTGGTGGTGGTTGTGTTTTATGTGGTGGTGATGGTTGTAGTTGTGGTGGTGGTTGTATTGTTGATGTTATTTGTTGTTGTTGTTGTTGTTGTTGTTGTTGTTGTTCTTTCCATTTGTCCTGTTCTCCCTGTTTTCGAAGTCGTTATCATTATTATTATTACTATTATTGTGATTATTTTAATTTTTGCTATTTCAGACGGAGGAGGTGGTGGTGGTGATGATTATACTGCTGTTGCTATTGTTTTGGTTCTGTCATTCATGCTATTGTCCTTCGGGATGGAATATTGGTATGCCTGGTAATACTGATTGTAGTCTTGCTAAAGTTCCATATCTTCTTGGTAACTGTGCCCTAGTGGTATTGGTAACAGTGTCGGTGATTGATATATATGTATGTCTTGAAACGCCTCAGTCTAGGGAAGGACTTGTTGGCGGCAGGGGTGTGGAATCGGAATCGGTGTCGGAGTCGGAGTCGGTAAGAATATCTCCGACACCGACTCCTTTACGATACGTGTGATGTTGTGTGGCTGGATGTGATGTGGTGTGTGGTGTGGCGGGGTGTGATTTGTTTACTACTATACTTCAGAAGAGGGGAAGGAGGAGGGGGTTGGAGTCGGAGTCGGAATCAGAGTCGCAACCTTAAAATTTCCTGGAGTTGGAGTCGGAATCGGAGTCGCATCCTTATAATTTCCTGAAGTCGGATCCTTATAATTTCCTGGAGTCGGATCCTTATAATTTCCTGGAGTCGGATCCTTATAATTTCCTGGAGTCGGATCCTTATAATTTCCTGGAGTCGGATCCTTATAATTTCCTGGAGTCGGATCCTTATAATTTCCTGGAGTCGGATCCTTATAATTTCCTGGAGTCGGATCCTTATAATTTCCTGAAGTCGAGGTCCAGTTTTTTTATCTCCGACTCCACACCCCTAGTTGGCGGCACTGTTGGTAGTCAGAACAGGCGGTCCACAAGTCACCACACACGCACCCAAGTCACCAGGCGGGATTCGAACCTGGGACTGCGACCATCTAGCAGGGAGCAAGATTAAGCATCATCCTCGTATCATCATCATAAGAATACATTACCAGATAAATAGACAGAGATAGACAGATGGATAAAAAGAGGGAGAAAAAGAGAGCGAGCGAGAAAGAGAAAGAGAGAGAGAGGAGGCGTCATCTGGTGGTCAGGAGGGAAGGGAGGGAGAGAGAGGAAGAGGGAGAGGAAAGGAGGAGGGGGGGGAAGAGACCCTCTGGTTCAATATCCCAATAATAAAGACAATCCAATTAGCCGCGTGTATTATTGTTTTTATTTATTTTTTCCTCTACGTCATCTCGTATAGGCCGAGAGAGAGAGAGAGAGAGAGAGAGAGAGAGAGAGAGAGAGAGAGAGAGAGAGAGAGAGAGAGAGAGAGAGAGAGAGAGAGAGAGAGAGAGAGAGAGAGAGAGAGAGAGAGAGAGAGAGAGAGAGAGAGAGAGAGAGAGAGAGAGAGAGAGAGAGAGAGAGAGAGAGAGAGAGAGAGAGAGAGAGAGAGAGAGAGAGAGAGAGAGAGAGAGGTATTAGCAACAGGGGGACCATAAGTCAAGTCATCAGAAACCAATTACCGAAAGCCGTCTGCGAGGAGGAGGAGGAGGAGGAGGAGGAGGAGGAGGAGGTGAAGAGTGATGAGAAGGAGAAGAAGGAAGTGGAAGAGGAAGAAGAAAATGAAGACGAAGAAAAAGAGCAAGAACAGGTATTAAAAAGTGTATGAGAGTTATGATGACGATGATAATGATGATAATGATGATGATGATGATGGAAAAGAGTGAAGATAAATGGGAATAAGAACAAAATAGAAGAGATTAAATGAATATAATAAAATCCACCCAGAGAGAGAGAGAGAGAGAGAGAGAGAGAGAGAGAGAGAGAGAGAGAGAGAGAGAGAGAGAGAGAGAGAGAGACTTATAATTACTGTCTGTCACCTCAATAATCTCATTGGAAAGTAAATATTGTCTTACCTTTTCCTTATTTTCTCTAATGTATTTATTTTTTCCTCTCGGTATTGTTATTAATTTTCATGGCGTGTGTGTTTGTGTGTGTGTGTGTGTGTGTGTGTGTGTGTGTGTGTGTGTGTGTGTGTGTGTGTGTGTGTGTGTTTGCTTTTCATTTTTTTCCTTTCCTTTATTTTTTCCTTTAATATCGTTCATGTTGTGTGTGTCTCTCTTTCCTTTTATTGCACATTGCCTCTTTCTCTCTTTTTTTCTTCCTCCTCCTTCCTTCTCTTTCTATATTCCTCACTTTCATTATTATTATTTTTTGCGTATTATATTTTCTCTTTCTCCTTATTTTTCCTCCTCCACTTCATTGACTGTACTTCATCTTCTCTCATTTTTATCATTATATCTCTATTTCCCCTTTTTTATGTGCACTTTTTGTCTTATCTCCCTCTTTTATTCTTTTTTTCCTCCTCTCGCTCCCCTTCTCTTTCGTTACCTCTCGTGTCCTCTCTTCCCTCCTTCGTTCCCTACTCTCATTCTCTCTTGCCTCCATTTTTACATCTGCCTTTATTATTTCTCTCCATTGCCTCTCCTTTCCTTCCTAAAATTCCTCGTCCCTTCCTCCTCCTCCTCCTCCTCCTCCTCCTCTTCCTCCTCCTCCTCCTACTCCTCCTCCTCTCCTTCCTTCGTTTCGTTCTCTTTTTACTGAGATTGGAGTGTTTGTTGTTGCTATTGATGATGATGATGGTGGTGGTGATGATGGTGATTGTGTTGGTGGTGGTGGTGGTGGTGGTGGTGGTTGTGATGATGATAGTGCTGTTGTTGTTGTTATTGTTTCCTATGTTACTTCTTATGCTGTTGTTATTCTTCCTGATTACGCTATTGTTGTTGTTATTGATGTTGTTTTGATTGTTGTTTTGATTGTCTCGGTTCGCGCGTCAGGTTGATTTCTTCTCAATCAATCATTTTCTGGCTGACTGTATAAGTGTGTGTATGTGTGTGTGCGTGTGTGTGTGTGTGTGTGTGTGTGTGTGTTTGTGTGTGTATTTTTATTATTATTATTATTATTATTATTATTATTATTATTATTATTATTATATTACAGAAGTGCTCACCTGTAAGCCTTCAACCAGAATCGCAAAGAGATGCTCGCCGCCAGATGTCGCTTCAGAGTCAGAGGGCAAAGAGACAGAAATGAGCACCGAGGCAACGCGCAGCACCTCATACACGTCCCCGTCCATACACCTGCCGGCACACAGACAGACAGGTAAGGAGGAGGTCAAGTTAACAGTCAGATAGAGATGGAGATGATATGTTTTTTTTTTTTTTTCCTGTAATAGTTTTTTTTGTGTGTGTAAACTATATAAACGTTTTTGGATGTTTTAAACGTTATCATCATCATCATCATCATCATCTACTACTACTACTACTACTACTACTACTACTACTACTACTACTACTACTACTACTACTACTACTACTACTACTACTACTACTACTACTACTACTACTACTTCTACTACTACTACTACAATGCAAACAGTACACTTTCAGCCTAGTTAATTTTAATGGTCTCTCTCCCGGCCCGTTCGTAATGTCGAGAATTTTCTGTTAATAAGGCCGGATTTCGCCCTTATTATCGTCTTAATTAATGAGCTGAGAGAGAGAGAGAGATGATTTAGTGTTTGAGTAATCAGCCCTCCTCTTTTAAGCAGTAATGGCGGAGCGGAGAGAGAGAAAGAGAGAAAGAGAGAGAGAGCAAGGGAGAGAAAGAGAGAGAGAGAGGGAGAGAAAGAGAGAGAGAGAGAGAGAGAGAGAGAGAGAGAGAGAGAGAGAGAGAGAGAGAGAGAGAGAGAGAGAGAGAGAGAGAGAATTAGCTAAGTAAATAAAAGAGAAATAATGAGTGGAATTATTAGGAGAGGGCGGGGGGAGAGAAGGAAGAGGAAGAGGAAGAGAAGGAAGAGGAAAAGGAAGAGGAGGAGGAGGAGGAGCACGAAGAGGAGAAAAGACAGAAAGAGGAAGAGGAAGACGTGGGGAAGTAAGATTTTAAGAAGGGAAGAATGGAAAAGAAGGAAAAGAGAAGGATGATGAAGGAAAGACGAAGGAAGAAGTGAAAGAAATAGTTGGGAATGAAGGAATAGAAAAAAAGAGGAAGAGGAGAAGCAGTAGCAAAAGAAAGGAGGAAGAGGAAAAAGACCAAACAAAAAACAGAAAAAAGGAAGAGACTGAGAAGGATTAAAAGGAGGAGGAAGTGGAAGAGAGGAAAAACAAAAACAGGCAAGTTAAAAAACGACAAAAAGAAATGAAGGAAAAAAGAAGAGGGAATGAAAACAAGAGAAAGTGGAGGAAGAGCAAGGAAAGAGGAGGAGGCGGAAGATCTGGAGGAAAAAGAGGAGGAAAAGAATTAGGAGAAGAAGAAAGAGTAAGAGGAGGAGGAGGAGAAGAAGACCAAACTAAAAACGGAAGAGATGAAGAAGAAGAGCTAAAAGGAGACGGAGGAGAAGAAGAAGAAGAAGAAGAAGGAAGTGGAGGATTAAGAAAAAAGGAACAAGAACGACGAGAAAAAAAAAAGAGAGTGGAGGAGGAAGAAGAGGAGATGAAGACAAGAGAATGTGGAGAAAGAGCAAGGGAAAAAGGAGGAGGCGGAAGAACCAGGAAGAAAAAGAGGAGCAAGAGAATTAGGAGGCGGAGGAGGAGGAGGAGGAGGAGGAGGAGGAGGAGGACTCACAATATCGCCGAGTCCTCGCTAAAAATGACCCATTAGACTTGATGAATGAAGTGAGGCGGCGGCGGCATCGCTTACCTCTTACTCCTTCCTCTTACTCCTTCCTCTTACTCCTCTTACTCCTTTTACTTCTGCTTTCCCTTTCTCCTTCCCCTTACTACTGATTCTACTCCTTTCTCTTGTTCTTCTTTCACTTACTCCTTCCTCTTACTCTCCCTACTTCCTTTCTTTTATTTCCTGTTTCCTCTTACTCCTCTTACTCCTTTTACTTCTGGGTTCTCGTTTTCCTTCCTCTTACTACTGATGCTACTCCTTTCTCTTGTTCTTCTTTCACTTACTCCTTCCTCTTACTCTCCCTACTTCCTTTCTTTTATTTCCTGTTTCCTCTTACTCCTTCCTTCTACCAACGTCTTTTCCTCTTTCCTCTTTCGTCTACTACTTCTTTCTTTGTTTCCTCATCTTCCTCTTATTCCTTCCTCTTATCTCCTCCTCTTCTGTTCCTTCCTCTTTTTCTTCTTTTACTCTTTCCTCTTTCGTCTACTTCTTTCTTTGTTTCCTCATCTTCCTCTTATTCCTTCCTCTTATCTCTTCCTCTTCTGTCCCTTCCTCTTACTTCTTCTTTTACTCTTTCCTCTTTCGTCTACTACTTCTTTCTTTATTTCCTCATCTTCCTCTTATTCCTTCCTCTTATCTCTTCCTCTTCTGTCCCTTCCTCTTTCTCCTTCTCTTACTCTTTCCTCTTACTGTTTCTTCTCCTCCATCTTTTCATCTGTTACTCTTCTTACTTTTTCTTCCTCCTTTTGTTCATCTTTTTTCCTCCTTCGCCTCATTTTCTCCTCCTACTCCTTCCTCTTACTTCTCCTTTTCCTCCTCTTGCTCCAACGTCTTGAATACTTTTTTTCTCTTTTTCTCCTTTTTTTCTTTTTATTTTTTTCATTTTTTTCTTCATTTCCGTCACCCTTCTAGTTCATTATTTTCCATTAACATCTTTTTCTTCTTTTTCTTCTTCTTCATACTCTTCTTCCGTTTCCTCTTCCTCTTCATCCTGTTTTCCCGCCTCCTCTTTTTCTTCTTTTCCTTTCTCTTCTTAATTCACTTTTTCTCTCGGTTCATCTTGTTATCATTTATTTCCTTTCTTCATTCTGTATTCGTTCCTTTCTCTCATTTTTCGTTTTTATCACTTCTTACTCTTTTCAGTCATCGCTTTTCTTTCTCTTTTCTTCATTCCTTTCTTTCCCTTCTCTCTTTTTTCATTCTAATCACCTCTCCCTCCTATATATATTATTCGGTTTTCTTTCTCTTCTTCAAAATATATTCTCTTCTTGTTCTTCCTTGCTTCTTTATTCTCCTCCTCAACACCTTTTTCTTACCTCTTTTGTATTCCTCCTCCTCCTCCTCCTCCTCCTGCAGCCTGCTCGTCCATGTTTTCATGTTTCCTCCTCCTCCTCCTCCCTCCTCTTTCTCTCCCAACATTCTTTTCTATTGACCTCCCATTCCCTCTCTTTCTTCCCTCTCCTTTTCCCTCCTCAATGGACCCCTCTCAAATCTCTTCCCTCCTCCTCCTCCTCCTCCTCCTCCTCCGGTTATTATCCTTCCCTTTAATCTCCTCCTCCTCCTTTGTCTCCCTCCCCCCTTCCCTCCCTCTCTCCCTCCCTCTCTTCTTTTTAGCCTCCTTCAAATCACCACTTCTCTCCCTCCCTCCCTCCCTCCTTCTCTCCCTCCCTCCCTCCCTCCCTCCGCCCATTACAACAATATGGCGGCGCTAAAAGCCAACCTCTTTATTTGCATTTTCTCGAGACACCACTTTACATTCACACTCTTTCTCCTCCTCCTCCTCCTCCTCCTCCTCCTCCTCCTATTCCTCCTCCTCCTCCTCCTTCTCGGGTTCTTATTTCTTCCTCTTTCGTTCCTCTAATGCTGCTTTTCCATTTATCTCCTCTCCCTCCTCCTCCCCTTTACACCTCCTCCTCCTCCTCCTCCTCCTCCTCCTCCTCCTCCTTCTCACTAGCTCAGATATATAAAAATATAGAGTTATACTATATATATATATATATATATATATATATATATATATATATATATATATATATATATATATATATATATATATATATATATATATATATATATATCATTATCATCGTCCTAGAACTGGGATTTAAATCGACCCTTTCTAAATTTGCCGATGACACAAAGGTGGGTGGGAATGCCCTCCCTACGGCAGACCTAAGCCTGAGTCACACTGACCCTACGACCTGATAACGACCATCAGCCTCACCCACAGCTGCTGCCGGCTCCTTAACAGGGTCAGCATCCTCAAGCGGAACAAAAACGTCCTCATTCGCCTCACCTTCCATGACGTCGATAACGATAAACAAGGCGACAATAATGAACGCGACGACCACACGGTGACAACGGCGCAGCTGAACTGAACAAAGAGCCCAACAAGCAACAACAAAAAGAGAAGAGTAAGAAGCCTCCAGTTTATCCTAAATCCGTATATTTTACTCGAGATTTCCCGCAAATTTACGCATTTTTTTTACTTTTTTCCATACCTGACACTTTTATTTTAAGTTTGCTTCTTGTCAGGTGGAGCATATCGAATTCTTGTTATTAAATCCCGAGTTCTAAGAGTTGGAAATGGAAGATGCATTACCATAAAATACCCCAAAGTTTCCCTAATAATTGTCCACCCTACTTTAAGGCGTACTTTACCCAAAAGTGGAAGCCCAGGAATTATTGCGCCGTGTGGCTCAACTGATGCTGTGTCTGCCCACAACGGACAAACACAAACCTTTATGAATTTTTAGCGGACTCAAGTTAGCTGAGGAGGAACTTAATGTAGCGAAAGCTAATTGGTCCGCTAGCTATTTCCAAAGTTAGCGAAAACGCTTCACAGCTAACGAAAAAGTTAGCTTCGCTAATTAGCGGTTAGCGGATTAGCGGAACCGTGCCCACCACTGTCTTCAAGTACCTGAACAAGTTCAGCAATGTTGATCACTCCAAACTCTTCACGCTACAAATTAACCCGGGAACAAGAAACAACGGTACAACAGTTTAAGCGAAGCGATGCAGTACAGATATCGGCAAGAGTTATTTATTGAATATCATTGTTCGCCACTGAAACAACCTCAATACAGAAGTAGTTAGCGCGGAGACATTCAGCTCCTTCAAGAAGAGCATTGATCGTCACTTTGCTGCATCGGGAGTGAACTGAATATATCCAAGATTAGGTACACTAGTGCTTTAATCCTTTCCCCAGGTCACTCCAGTGACTGACGGATTGATTAAATCACTGAAAGCAAGCAGCCTCGCAATGAGCCAAGAGGCTTCCTGCTGCCAGCTCGTCCATGCTTTCATGTTTCCTCCTCCTCCTCCTCCTCCTCCTCCTTCTCCTCCTCCTCCTCCTCCTCCTCCTCCTCCTTCTCCTTCTCCTTCTCCTCCTCCTCCTCCTCCTCCTACTCCTCCTCCTCCTTCTCCTC
>NC_066542.1:15380581-15388081 GCF_024679095.1 Eriocheir sinensis
AGTAGGCAAGAGAAGGGAGGGAAAGGAAGAAAGAAGAGAGGGTAAAAGTAGGAAGTTGGAGGAGAAGGAAGAAGGAATATGTAAGGAAAAGGAAGGAAAGTAGAAAAAGAAAGGGAGCGAAGGAAAAGAGAGAGAGAGAGAGAGAGAGAGAGAGAGAGAGAGAGAGAGAGAGAGAGAGAGAGAGAGAGAGAGAGAGAGAGAAAGTTGTCTGATGGAGTGGCTATCTAACTCGGCGTGGCAAATGTTGACATATAGCCTTTCTCTCTCTCTCTCTCTCTCTCTCAAGAAAGGCTCTCAATCTCTCTCCATCGAAGAGCCTTTAATTATCCTTAATTATCCAGCCCTTAGGAGGAGGAGGAGGGGAAGGAGGTGGAGGAGGGCTAAGTTTGAAGATGAGGTGGTGGTGTTGGCAGTGGAGGAGGAGAAGCGAGGGAAGGAGGAAGGGAGTGGTGATAAGATGGTGGAGATGAGGGAGGGAGGCTGGTTGTACGGAGGAGGAGGAGGCTGTAGGAGAAGGAGGAGGAGGAGGAGGAGGAGGCTGTAGGAGAAGGAGGAGGAGGCTGATAACGTAATTAGTTGGTGATATGTGGATGATACAGTCATTGTTCCTCCTCCTCCTCCTACTCCTCCTCCTCCTTCTCCTCCTCCTCCTTCTCCTCCTTCTCGATGTGTTGCTACTCCCATTCTCTATCTCCTTGTCTTTGCCTCCTTTCATTTCTTCTCTTTTCTGCACTTAATTGTTTCTTTTCCCTGTTTTTATTACTCATTTATTTTCATACCAGAATTTATAACCTCATCCTTCTCTTCCTCCCCCTCCTCCCCCTCCTCCTCCTCCTCCTCCTCCTCCTCCTTTTACTCTTAATCCTTGTCTTCCTCTTCCATCGAAAAATAAGAGCTGTACAATAGATCTTTTAACATTTAGTCTCTTACAAAAACTTTCCGAAGGTTTAATTTTCTTATGATCTATCCTCCTCCTTCCTTCTAGTCTTCTGTACCTTTATTATCCCGTGTTCCTTCCTATTCCTTCCTTCTATTCCTCCTTACCTTTATTTCTTTCTCTTTCTTTTTTTTTTTTTAGATCATAAGCTTTAGAAGGAAGAGGGGAGGAGAGAGAGAGAGAGAGAGAGAGAGAGAGAGAGAGAGAGAGAGAGAGAGAGAGAGAGAGAGAGAGAGAGAGAGAGAGAGAGAGAGAGAGAGAGAGAGAGAGAGAGAGAGAGAACAGGCATAGCGGGGGGGATTAGGAGCGCGAGGGATAGAGGATTTAGTGGTGCGAAAAGGTGTTGACAGTAAATGGTGCTGTTACGAGCTTGGTGGTGGTGGTGGTGTTTATAGTAGTGGTAGCAGTAGTAGTAGTAGTAGTAGTAGTAATAGTAGCAGAGGTGGAGTGAATACAAGAGTTGAGTATTCGAATACGCATACTTCGAATTTCAACGAATACGAATTCGAATACACTGAAATTGTTTTGATCGAATACAAATAAGAATACTTCTTGAAAGTATTCATGAATACATTCATAAATATTTTATATAAAAAATACCTTCTTGATATGTAACTGGGTGCAGCTCTTTTCTAAAGGTGAAATGTGAAATGAGCTCATGAACAGACTTTTGACTGGTGCCACTGCTATATACAGGGATATCTCACTTACCTTAAATACGACTGTTATTTCTGATTATATATTTTAAAGTGTTCGTCAGATTATTCGTAGAATTCTAATACTTCTCCCTTGTACTCGAATACGAATGAAAATACTTTGATTTCTATCACTAATTATTCGAATATGAATACGACTACACCCAAATATGGTATTCAAATGTATTCGAATACGAATATCGAATACGAATACTCCATCCCTGAGTAGCAGTAGTAGTGGTGATGGTGGCGGTAATAATTGTGGCGATTAATACAGTATTTTTTTTTGTGATTTTGTCGCAAGAAATTATTATATATTTATGTATGTATTCCTGGTTTTCATGTGTGGGTAGGAGTGTGGGTGTAGGTGTGGATGGGTGAGTGACTGACTGAGCGAGTGAGTGTGTGTGTGTGGGGGGGGGGGGGGGTGCGCTAAACTACTATTATTATCATTAAACTGCAAAAGGTCGAGCCTGAAAAATATAAATAATGTTATAATAATGATGATACTAGCCTACAAATATAAAATAGAGAGTCATTTCATCATTGTTTTCTTTGTTCTCTTTGAAAGAAAATATTACTCTTAAGAAGGGAAACTAGGCAAAGATGTAGAAATATTGGTGCCTTTCAAGTATACCTGATGCTTCCTCTTGATACACAGACAACTATTTGCTTACCATGCGCAGTCAGTTACATACATTATTAGCGTGGTGCTCAGCTATTTAATTCATATCATAACAGGGAGCGCGCGCGCGCGCGTGTGTGTGTGTGTGTGTGTGTGTGTGTGTGTGTGTGTGTGTGTGTGTGTGTGTGTGTGTCGTACTGTGACGGTCATTGTGTTGCGGTGGTGAGGGCTCGGGCAGAGGGGAGAGCCTCAGGAGAGAGGGGAGCATCTTGTGCTGGGGGGGGGGTCATCAGGCTCCTATAACAAATATATTTTTATGAGTGGGGGCATTGCATCCAGAAAACACGCAATCTATATTAAGTATTTACTCTCTCTCTCTATATATATATATATATATATATATATATATATATATATATATATATATATATATATATATATATATATATATATATATATATATATATATATATATATATATATATATATATATATATATATATATATATATATATATATATATATATATCCTTTGTAAACTAACATTTCTACTCCATTTTTACCACCATCACCACCACCACCGCCTCCACTTTTATTACATTGACTTACTCCTACATCATTGCAACTACCACAACTTCCCCCCCCTCCTCCTCCTCCTCCTCCTCCTCGTCCTCCTCCTCCTCCTCCTCCCTTTGCGTGGTAAGGGAGAGCTGGCATGCAAGTCTTCCTCCTCCTCTGTCAGTCTCCCTGCGTCCCTCTCCCTGGCCACAGCACCTCTCCCTCCCTCTCCCTTTCTCTCCCTCATCACCACCACCACCACCACCACATCCACCACCGCCGCCGCCTCAGTCCAACCCAGGTATGGCTATATCTACCTGTCTGTTTGTCTGTTAGTTTGTATGTGTTTATTTATTCTCCTTAATCCCTTCCTTCTTATCATCACCATCACCTTCACCACCACTACCACCATCACTATCACCACCACGACCTCCTAACTTAAATATAATCAACCCCTTAGTGTTTTTTCTTCCTTTTTTAACTTTTATTGTTTTTTTTTTTACCTTTTTAGTTATTCTCCTCTCTTCACCACCACCACCACCTCCACTACCACCATCACCATCACACCACGACCTCCTAACTTAAATATGTCAATCCCTAAGTGATGATTTTTTTCCTATTTTAGAGTTTTTATTTTTTTTAGTTTAGTTATTTTCCTTTCTTCATCACCACCTGCACCACCACCATCATCACCACCATCACCATCATCACCACCATCACCATCATCACCACCATCACCATCATCACCACCATCACCATCAGATAATTATATCATTCTGTATTACTGTATTTTTGTCTGTGTACTCATTTATCATTTCTTATTTTCGTCCCTCTTTATTCCCTCCTCTATGTTCCTCCTCTCCCTTCACCTTTACCACAATCACCACCACCACCACCACCACCACCACCACTATCACCATGACTACCGCTGTAAAAGTCCGCCTGTCTTTATTTTCACTGACTGACTGTTGGCTGCCTGTCTGTCTCCCTGCCCGTTTGCCTCCCTGTCTATCTATCTGTTAATTTTTCTACCTGTCTGTTAACCTTTACCTGTTACCTGTCTGTCTGTCTGTCTGTCTGTCTGTTTGTCTATGTCTCCTTTATATATTTTATCTCCGTTGTTGTTGTTGTTGTTGTTGTTGTTGTTGTTTTAAGTGGCTATATCGGTCTGTGTAAACAAGTTCTCGTGTTTGTTGAAGAGTGGAGAGAGAGAGAGAGAGAGAGAGAGAGAGAGAGAGAGAGAGAGAGAGAGAGAGAGAGAGAGAGAGAGAGAGAGAGAAGATTAAACGATTTGAAATATTTCTAAGTCTTACTATTTTAACCTCCTCTTCCTCCTCATCCTCGTCCTCTTCCTCCTCCCCCTCCCCCTCCCCTCTCCTCCTCCTCCTCCTTATCATCATCATCATCATCATCATCATCATCATTGATTATATATCATGAATAATAACTATGCATCACCACCACCATAATCCTCACCACCACCACCACCACCACCACCACAACCACCGCCGCCACCACCACCACCACCAAAAATATCATCGTCCTAGGTGAGTGTGTGTGTGTGTGTGTGTGTGTGTGTGTGTGTGTGTGTGTGTGTGTGTGTGTGTGTGTGTGTGTGTGTGTGTGTGTGTGTTCATTGATCTACCAAAGGCCTTCACTAGATCGACCTACATGCAGAGGGAGGAAGGGAGGGAGGGAGAGAAAGAGGGAGGGAGGGAGGAAGGGAGAGGAAGGTGAGAGGGAAGGAGCAAGAAACGGAAGAAGCCAAAAAAAGTTACTTGAGAAGGTTTGGCAAAGGAAGGAAAAGAAGAAAGGTTAGGTTATGGAGGTGAAAGAAAAGAGTAGACAGGGGAGAAGAGAATAACTGGGAATGAAGGAGAAGAAGACGAGAAGAAGAAGGAAGAAGACTCAGAAAAGTTACTTGAGGATAATAGTTTGGCAAAGGAAGAAAAAGAAGAATGGAGGGGAGGTGAAAGAAGAGGTAGAAAAAGAAGAGAAAAACTGAGAAGGAAGGAGAAGACGAGAAAACGGAAGAAGACACACAAAAAAAAATACTTGGGAATAATAGTTTGGCAAAGGAAGAAAAAGAAGAATGGAGGGGAGGTGAAAAATGAGGTTAGATTGGGGAGGTGAAAGAAGAGGTAGAAAAAGAAGGGAAAAACTGGGAAGGAAGGAGAAGAAGACGAGTAGAAGACGAAAGAAGACACAAAAAAAAGTTACTTGGGAATAATAGTTTGGCAAAGGAAGAAAAAGAAGAAAGGTTAGGTTAGGGAGGACGAAGAAGAGGGTAGAAAGAGAAGAAGGGAGTAACTGTGGAGGAAGAAAAAGACGAGAAGATGGAAGACACAAAAAAAAAATTACTAGGGAATAATAGTTTGTCAAAGGAAGAAAAAGAAGAAAGATTAGGTTACGGAGAACGAAGAAAAAGGTAGAAAGAAGAGAAGAAAATAACTAGGAAGGAAGGAAAAGAAAGGTTATGGTAGGGAGGTCAAAGAAAAGAGTAGAGAGAAGAAAAAGAGAATAACTAAGGAAGGAGAAAGGAGAAGAAGAGAAGGAGGTAAATGAAGGACATATGTGTGTGTGTGTGTGTGTGTGTGTGTGTGTGTGTGTGTGTGTGTGTGTGTGTGTGTGTGTGTGTGTGTGTGTGTGTGTGTGTGTGTGTGTGGTTTGTACAGGTGAAGGAATATTGATTAGTGGTGAGAGTCCTATTTTTATCCTCCTTTTATTTTCTCTCTTTTTTTCCTCCCTCTTCTTTTGCCTCTTAATCCTCCTCCTCTTGTTTACTCTCCTTGGTCATTTATTTTAGGTAGGTCATTATTTTTCCCCTTCTCATTATTCTCTTCTTCCTTATTTATTTATCTTACATTGTTTTCTTTTTTTCTATGCATTTCTACTATTTTTTACTGTTTCGTTATTTTTCTCCTTTCTTCTTCAATTTTTTATTCTTTTTATGCTGTGTTTTTTAATTATTTATTTTCATGTTTTCTTTTTTATTGTCATTTTTCTCCTTTTCTTATATATTATTGGGGGTTTTTTCTTCGCAACGTTTTCCTTCTCTCTGTTATTCTCTTTCGTGTCGTTTCTATATTTTTTTTACAAAGGTTTACTTTTTATGCACTTTTTTCCTATTTATTTTTACACTCTTCTCTCCTGGACTGGGGTTTTTTCCTCGCATGCTGTTCTTTTTTCTTTTCTTCTCAACATTTTCTCTCATACTTTTTCTTACTCTTTACTTACTGGTTCCTTTTCTTCCTAATCTTCCTTACTTACCTTTTCCTGTCTATCTAATTGCTTGCCCGGCCCTGCTTCCACCTGTCTCTTTCTATTCATAGCCAGAGAAAATGTCAGTAAGAGGAGGAGGAGGAGGAGGAGGAGGAAGAGGAGGGGGTGTAGGAGGAGGAGGAAGGGTTGTAATAATAGGCATATGTTAAACTTATTATCTTCTGCTTGCTAATCGTTAATGATAGGAAGGGAGGGAGGGAGGGAGAGAAAGAGAGGTAGGAAGGAAGGAAGGGAGAGAGTGAGGGAGAGGCAGAACAAGGGACGGAGAAACAAAAAAGGGGGAGGGAAGTAAATATGAATGGAAGAAGGTGGAAAGAAATAAGGAAAAAATTAAACATAGGAAAACGAAAAGTGTGTTTAAATAAGGGAGACACACACACACACACACACACACACACACACACACACACACACACACACACACACACACACACACACACACATGACAGACAGACAGACAGACATGAATACCACAAAGACAGCTAATTCACCTAAAGCCTACGAACTCAAAAACAACATTATTAATAACAGTAAAACAATAAAAATGGTTACCCCAAAAATATTAGTAACGTGTAAAGGTCTACGGAATTTGCTTGCCGCGGTTAACTTCACATGTTGTTAAAAATAATTATGATTTGAATGACTAATATTTTTTTTCATCTCTTTCTAACAGGTCTCAAGGCTTCTTCAGTCCTCCCCTACCTCCTCTACCCTCATCCCTCTCTCCTACTCCCCTGTAACCTCCCCCTCTTCCTCCCCTACCCCTTCCTCTCCTCTTCTTTCCTCTTCTGTTTCCTCTCCTTTGTACCCCTTCCTCTCCCTCTTTTCCTCCCCTTCCTTCACAGATTTAATTTGCCCTTTCGCCTTTTTTTTTTCTTTCTTCCCTTACTCCCTGGATTCTCTCATTCTTCCTTTTCTTAACCTCCTCTTCCTTTCTTAACCTTTCTCTTCCTCCTCTTTCTCCATTTCTTTTCCTCCCTCCCTCTCCTCCCTTCTCCTCCACTTCTTCCCCACCCCCCCAATAAAAAGGAGATGAGCAAGGTACGCCCCAGGAAATGCCCCCAGCAATTCCCCCCCAACACTCCCCTCCCCCTCGCCCTCACCCCCAGTCGCCCCCATCCCCCATCCCCCTCTTCCGCCTCTCCCTACCCACCCGTTCCTGAGGGGAGGAGTCCTGGGGAGGTATGCTGGAGCCCTCAGGAGGAAGGGGAGGGGCTGGGGTATTCTTCCCTCCTCCCCACCAGTCTCTCCCTCCCTGCCGTACTCCCGTCCCCCCTCCCCTCCCCTACCTACTTTTCTCCCCCTCCCACCTCCTCCCCACCATGTCCCTTCGACGTCCTCACCCCTCCCCATAACTCCCCAGCAATCTCCCCAACTTTAATCATCACCCCAACATCCTCCCA
>NC_066542.1:15390581-15430581 GCF_024679095.1 Eriocheir sinensis
GTACAAACAGTAATAGGCGGAGGAGCGAAAATGGAGAAGAAAAGTAAAACAGGTGATGAAAATAAACTGACAAATAAGAATACTAAGAAAAACAAACATATGGAGTAAATACTAAGATATGGAGGGTATTCTCATTAACGGAATAGATGGAAAAAGGGAATTAAACAAAGAAAAGAGAATTTAATCAAGAGGAAATGCTTGGGTGGGAGAGTGTACACGGGAGAGAAAGAGAGAATAACAGTGCAACAGGAGAGTATGCATATGTACGTGTGTATATGTATGTATTGCAGTGCCCCCCCCCCCCCCCACACACACACACAGAGAGAGAGACACGCACACGCCTTTCCAGGAAGTGTAAAATAACTGTCTCGGCGTCCCCCGTGTTGATGGTTTTCCTCGTCTGGGCCTTTTTTTGAAGCAGCGAGTCACGGGGAAGGTGGGGGGAGGGAGGGGGGGTCACTGCTGTTAGGAAGGTAAATACTACTGCCGGGAAGGTAAATACTACTGCCGGGAAGAGTAATACTACTGCTGGGAAGGGTAATACTACTGTTAGGGGGAATTACTCAAATGTCTCCACCAGTTTGTCGTTGTAGGCTATTTCGTTCATGATGCGTTAATATACTGCAAGATGTGTTTGTCGTAATTTCACGGGTTTAATAATTTAAGGTGATATATATATGTTAAGCGCTGTCATTTTTACGCAGTTTTCTGATAATGTGAGGAATTGAGTTTGCTGCAGGGTCTCACGTTAATCTACCAACATTGAGGCGAAACGAAAATAGCATTCAGCTCATAGGAAAATAATAGGAAAATTATATGGCGTAAATAATGTTTGTAATGATAAAGTCGATTACACGAGGTTCAAGTAAGATAACAACTAATTAACAGAGAGCATACGCCCGGGGAGGCCTCCATTCCCGACGGTTCCCCTGAGCAAGCTCCCATGCAGCTACCCTGTCCATCTCGTCCCTCCTGGCAGGATCGATCGACTTACCCCAGCCATGAATTCCGTGGGTGTCCCCTTGGTCTCTATCACTTAGGTTTGTCTCGTACAAACAACCCTATGAGCATCCGGGAGGCGTGCCACGTACCCATATAGCCGGAGTTGGCGTTAACGGACTAAGCTAGTAACATGCCTCGATTCAGCATCACGAAGTAGTCATTGGTTCAACACGATGATCCGAAACGATACCCCATGATCCTGCGAAGGCATTTTATTTTTTTTTTTTCGTTGCTGCCTTGCGCCGGTAGGCATCTTCCCGGTGGGCTTCTTCCAGGTGGGGCCTGATGGTCGGCCCAAGGCTTCTTTCAGGTGGGGCCTGATGGTCTGCCCAAGGCTTCTTCCAGGTGGGGCCTGATGGTCGGCCCAGCCCGTTCTGGCGCAGGCGAGTGTTTATAGTGGCGCCATCTTGCATTGGCTCATGCTGCTCCCCGGAACTCGTTCTTGATTCGTTTGGACGGCTTCCTCTAGAGTCCGGGTTGATGGGTGGTCTTCAGGACAGCATGTGGGTAGTTTTAAGCCACTCGGCGGTGACTGAAAAATCCGAGGTGGTAGCGTGGGAATTCGAATCCGCGTCGTCCATCACGCGGTGAATGTGGGCCCAGTACGCTACCAGTTCAGCCACCGCCTACCCCTAATACCACTTAGTACCAAAGATGGAGCATTTGCGTCACCAAGCTGCAGGAACTATTTACATTGTCAAACGAGGTAATGGAGAGCAAAATGCAGTCCCAGGCAAAATGACTCGGTTTCAGGGTATTATTTCAGCTAACTGCGTGTGGGACCATTTTCATCCTTCCCCTCGTAATATGTCCGTCCACGACATATGAGAAAGAGGTAAAAAGGTGCTGTGGGTTATTTTCAGAACGTTACCTAATGCAAACTAGTTAAGAAAATATGAGGTCACACATGCGATGCTTTATTGCTGTGTGTGTGTGTGGGTGTGTGTGTGTGTGAGAGAGAGAGAGAGAGAGAGAGAGAGAGAGAGAGAGAGACAGACAAATACAAAATGATAGACACAGATTGACAGAAATACAGAAAAATAGACATACATACATACATACATACATACATACAGACAGACAGACAGACAGACAAGCAGACAGGCAGAGATAAACAGACAGATAGACAGACAGACAGACAGAAATACAGAAATACAGACACAAGTACAGAAAGACAAACAAACACAAACACAGAAATACATACATACATACAGACAGACAGACAGACGGACAGATAAGAAAATAGACACACAGACAAACAAACAAACAAATAGACAGACAGGCAGACAGGGTGCGTAAAAGAGGTGTGTGTCTTACAGGGGAGGACGTGGCTGAGTTAGCGGAGCAGCTGTGTGACGCAACAAGCGAAGCCGGTCACCTCATCACGAAGGAACTGAAGGAGGTGAGTAGTAATAGTAGTAGTAGTAGTAGCAGTAGTAGTAGTAGTAGCAATAGTAGAAGTAGTAGTAGTAGTGGTAGTAGTAGTAATAGTAGTAGTAGCACATACCTTCATCATCTCACTCACCTGAATTACCTTATCAAATCCACTCGCTCACCTGCATGACTGGACCCCTGATTACTACCTCAGGCCTCCGCTCCTCTTACCTGAGCCAATAATAGCCGGCTCTCCTACATGTGATGGCTACTAAGGGTCCACTCAAGTTAATCAACAGGTATGCCTTTCTCTCTCTCTCTCTCTCTCTCTCTCTCTCTCTCTCTCTCTCTCTCTCTCTCTCTCTCTCTCTCTCTCTCTCTCTCTCTCTCTCTCTCCTTACCTGGCTGTATTGATTGGCAGGTGATTAGGCGTTACGTAAGATGGTGTTGCTTTTTTTTCTCTCTTTTTTTGCATCATCGTTTCTGGAGTTTACGTTCTGTCTCATTTAAAGTTGGGTGAATTATGAGTTTTTTTTTTTTTTTTTTTTCTGTGTGTAATCTTCCTACCATCCATTTTACTCTTCTTTTTTTTCTCCTCCTCCTCATCCTCATCCTCTTTCCATCATCGACTTACTGTTTTACTTTCATTAAGGCTTAGAGAATATTGAGTCGAATTTTTTTAGCCTGATGCCCTCCTCCTCCTCCTCCTCTGCCTCTTCTTTCTCCTCTTTCTCTCGCTTCCTCATGTATTCTTCCTCCTTCTCACACCCCACCAAATCACTTTCATAGTAACCAATGCCTTTGATACTTCAAACCTTTCCCACTCCTTTGTCCTTTTCTCTTTCGTTCCGCATTCTTACACATTCTACAAACTTATAATATTCTACGAACCCTCAGTAACATAAACCTTCAATCTTTCCCTAATCTGGTTTGACTTTTCCCAGGAACTGCAAAATATGGGCGTCAGAACCTTAGAGCAATTCCTATTTACTAACCTCTGAAGTCCATATGTTTCTTAGTCTATCTGTAGTGCTGGTATTTCTATTAGGTGCTGAAATCAGTTTTAATGGGTGCCAGAAACAGTGTATCAATAGTAAGGAGGCTGTAAAAGAGGGTTAGACTGCCTGGGTTTGACTAAAAAGTGTACTGTGTTTGGAAAAGATATTAAAACACGCTAACTTCTCTTTTCTGCCCTTTTCTTTCCTTTCCTTGCCTTTCCTTTCCCTTCCTTACCTTTCCTTTCCTTTCCTAACCTTTCCTTTCCTTTTCTTATCTTTCCTTTCCTTTCCTCTCCTTGCCTTTCCTTTCCTTACGGTTCCTTTCCTTTTCTTTTCCTTACCTTTCCTTACCTTACCTTACACCTACCTTACCTTACCTTTCCCATCCCTTTCCTTTCCTTCCCATTCTCTTCCTTTCCTTTCCTTTCCTTTCCTTTCCTTTCCTCTCCTTTTCCATCCTTTCCTTTCCTTTCCTCTCCTCTCCTTACCTTTCCTTTCCTTCCCTTTCCCTTCCTTTCCTCTCCTTTCCTTATCTTACCTTACCTTACCTTACCTTACCTTACCTTACCTTTCCCTTCCTTACCTTTCCTTTCTTTCCCCTACCCTTACCCTTTCCTTGACCTCACTTGACCTTCCACAGGGGATTCATTACGTGACCCGACCTGAGGACACCATGGAGTTCGGCTGGCTGGACGCGCTGACCTGCCTCGTCTCCATCGTGACCTTCTACTTTGAGCTTGTGTCCGATGCGTTGGTCGCCTTTTACCTCTACGATGACCCCGCCGCCAAGCACTGGTTCATGGCCTCCGTTGTGCTGCTCGGTGGGTGCTGGGCAAGGGTTTTAGACGCGTAGGTGCTGTGAGGTAGAAGGGAGAGATGGGGAGAGAGGTGAAGAGATAGGAGGGTTGCTAGAGATTGGTTGGAGGGAGAGATGGAGAGGAAAAAAGAATGGAAGAGTTACTGAAGATAGGTTGAGGGAGGGAGGGAGGGAGGGATCGTAAACTATCTTATCATTATCGTAAATTATCCTTTGTTGTTATTGATGGGAGGGTAAAGGATTAGAGGGGAAGAGGGAAGGTATTGTCATTCCTACTTCATTCCCTCCCTCCTTCTTCCCTTCATCTTCCATCTTCTGTATATCTCATCCTCATCCTCATTCTCATTTCCATCCTCCCTCACCCCATCAACCACCTTCATATATTTTTTTCTCTCACCTTCGTTCTCCTCTTTCCCCTTACCATTTTTCCTATCAGTATTTCCATAGATTTTACCTCGTCACCATCATCGCTTTCACCTTTTCTTCTTCTCTCCATTATTTCCAATCCTCATCGTCGTTTCCATTCACCCTCTTTACCCTCACCACCTCCATCCCTTCCTACAGTGGCGCCTCTAGTGTTGGTGAACGGCTTTAGTCTCTACTGGTACTGGTTCGACGAGGTATGGTGCCAGGAATCAGCCAAGCATCCACGCCCGCGACCCTGGCTATGGGCTGTAAGGATAGTGGGCCACCTCCTCCTGCAAGCTCCCGTATTTAGGTAAGCCGGAGGTTGAGGGGTGAGGTAGCGAGGTAGAGAGGTAGTGAGAATGGTGGGTGTGATTGTGTGGTGGTGTTAGTGGGTGGGTAGGTGGGTGGGTAAGCTGGGTATAT
Organism: Eriocheir sinensis; assembly: GCF_024679095.1. Classification (NCBI taxonomy): domain Eukaryota; kingdom Metazoa; phylum Arthropoda; class Malacostraca; order Decapoda; family Varunidae; genus Eriocheir; species Eriocheir sinensis. The sequence goes on from NC_066542.1 coordinate 15,395,604, forward strand.
GAAGTTGGTGGTGTGTTTGAAGTTATAAGTGGTGGAAATGGTAGTTAAAGGTGATGGTGGTGTGGTGGTGGTTATTGTGGTGATGTGGTTGGTAAATGTGGTTGTGGTGGGTGTGGTAATGGTTGCCTGGTTGGTTATATAAGTGGTGGCGGAGAAGTATTGTCATGAGTGTGGGATGCAATAATTGTGGTTGTTGGTGGTGGTTGGGTTGGGTGGTAAGAGTGGTGGTAGTGGTGGGAATGGTTAAATGGTTGTTGGCAATACGAATCGCTGTGGTGGTGAGTGGTCATTATGGTGGCAAAGGTTGATTATCCTGACTATGAGATGGAATTGTGATGGTGGTGGTGATGCTGGTGAGGGTGGTGATGACTTAATTGTGGAGTATGGGGATGGTGATAACACGATTTTATAGATGGTAATGGTGCTGGAAGTGGTGATGACTAGTTGTGGTCGGGGCGATTACTTGTGGTGGTGCGTTGTTAGTGGTGATGATAGCTGATGATGATGATGATAATGGTGAAAAATGATGATACATATCTCCTCGTGATGCTTCAGACAACTCGACATCCTCCACTATGGCAACAAGAGCTTGGCGGAGACGGTGCTGGAGGAGGCATCGGTGGACCAAGTGATGCTGGCGGCCAGTTGCGAAGTCCCTGCCCTCACGCTCACCCCCGCCTCCCCGCCCGCCCATGTCTGCACCGCCCGCCCACCGCTCCAAGGCTCCACCTCCATCTTGGTTTGCCGCGCCCACCACCGACGTACAGGTTATTCATTCAAGACCCTTTTACTTTGTTGCGTGTATAATCTCCCTCCCGCTTCTTTTTTGTGTATCATGCCTCTTCACAACCCCTTTCCCAACCACACTCCCTCCCCGAACACATATCACAAAGTATCCATGTTTCCTTACTCCATTCTTGCGACCCCGTATTTGCTGCCTCACGACCCCTTTCCCCCTACGACCCCTCCCCCCTCACGACCCCTTCCCCCTCACGACCCCCCTGTCTGCCCCCTTCGCAAGCCCCCCTTCACGACCCCCATATCTACCCCCTTCAAGACCCCTCCTCCCCCGCAGAATGCTTCGGGCGTTGGGGCAGCTTCGTGGCTCGCTGGATTCACGCCGAGAGGGACGCCACCAATGTTGAGCTCCTGCAGGCGCTGTCCCAAGCCGCGCCGCTCCTCATCCTCAATCTGTACGTGATGACGCGCACCCTCCCCGCGCAGACCCGCAACGGACACTACAGCCAGACACGTGAGTAACCAACCCGCGCTGTAATCTATGTTCTGAGGTCAAGTGAATGAACTCGTCTTTGGAGTGGAATAAGTTGGGAAGCATAGATAATCATACAGACATTTGGTAACTTCGGAAATTTGTTAGTTGAGTGATAGGTTTGTTAGATTGATTGATGGGTAGGTTACGTGATATTAACCGAGGAACTAGCCCTACATGTAATGGTAACTTTGTTTTTTGTTAGGTCAGGTTATGTTTAGGGGATCTTGAAACATGTTATGATAGACGGCAACTTATAATAACTGTTTGGACTTTTTTTGCTAGGTTAGGTAAATGCAGGGTATCTTCAGCCACATGATAGAGGGCAACTTATGGCATAAATCGACAAAAATCTCATTGTGTTTGGTAATAAGTCTCATTACTGATGAAGCATATATGAATTTACTGTGTACACAAATATAGTGACTGCTTTGGTTACAGTTAGGTAAGGTTAGGCGTCTCTTCACACACATGACAGCCAGCAAGTTGTGTAAATCAACATAGAAACGATACTGAAATAAAATCAGATTGCAACGTACCGATTCCTTGGTTTGAAAATTGCGCCAACTGCTTCGATACGGATTCATGGATTCAATTTGGTGGTTCGAGGCTTTGAGTCGGTCAGTGGATGTAATGGCGGCGGGCTGGACTGAGAGCAATTATGTGAAGGAGGTTTGTTTTTGGAGAATTTCGTCCCTTTACTATAATTTCCAGGTTTCCTTCCTTCCGTACATAACACTGGACATAGATTGCGGGTGTCAGTTGATTTCTTGCGCCGTGAAATAGGGAAATTGATCCAAACGGCTTGAGTATCGGTGTCGGGGTCGGCTCTCACAACAATTCACAAAGGCCACAAAGGAGATTAGTCATGTTTTCATTAATATTATCCACGTTCATGGTGCTGAAGCCTCGTCAGACTATCTCTAGGCTCCTGAAACTACCCATGGAAATACCCACAGCCTCTACGAAAGGCTTGTCGGAATTAACTGTGTAAGTTTCCGCACCGCCTCTCACCTTGGTCCCGACCCCACGGTGGAGGCTTGTGGGAGGATCTACGTGTAAGACGGAATGCTAATGCTGCGGAAGAAGGGTGTGGCTCTACTTTTCTTTATCTTCCAGGAATTCTTTTACAGACTACCAGTGGAAAATATAGCAAAAGCAAACAACCGGAAACAGCATTTTGTTTTTGGAAAAGAGGGGCAGGGAGGTAGACTGTAGGGGTGGTTATAAATGAGCAATACTTATGAATATATTTTTCACTTGTCTCTTAATGACTAAGTCATTTTATCGCCTGACACTCCCCATGGACATTAAGACAGATGAATACTGGATATATTTACAGCATCCCAACTGGCTCCCCCCCCCCCCCCCCCCCTCCTGGAGTTCTTCCCTCCAATGCCACCCAGAATTTTCAGAGGCTACATATTCTTATTATCTTATCATTACATTGCTATAGGAAAATGATACATATATACCTTATAATGGCATGCTTCACTGAGGTAGTACATATACAAGTAGCTACATCCAACACACTTTCATTACATTAATAAAACTATGCCACATTAAGCATACACATCTATAGTGAATGTGCTTAACTTTACCTTTAAACCTTTCTGCAAGCCGTGTCTGCCTTATAGTTATGGTCAAAAAAGGTTCATAATCCTCACATATTATGTATATACAATCTTTACCATTTTCTTTAACCACCTCCTTGCATCTCTGTTATGATGCTGTAGATGAGTTCTTCCTCATTAATTCTTTACGACCCCTCCCCTCTTATCCTTCCATCATCTTTCTTCATCTTGTATTGTTTTGCCACAGTCTCAAGGGTCAATGTGATAGAGATGAGCACTGAGGCCACACGCAGCTCTAGCAAATGCCCCGAACTTTACCTATTAATCTCCCCTCATCTCCACAGTGGTGGCCCAGATTTTCTCCGAGTGGTCCTCCCTCCTCACCCTGGCCTGGTCTGTCTCATCCTTCGTCCGTGCCACCCGCCTCACCGAGCCCAGCCTCTCCAACCTCTCCATCCTTGACCAGACCCTCCTCACCCTCGCTCACTTCTGCTCCATTGTGTCACAGGTCAGTTGGTTCATTAGGAAAGGAGTTTAAGGTGTTCTTAGTATGTGTTTGGTATGTATTTTATGTGTGTGTGATCAGGAGAAAAGTAGTCCATGTGTTGTATAATGATAGGGAGATAATAAGAATATGTAGCCTCAGAAAATTATGGGTGGCATTGAAGGGAACTTTGATGTATGTTCATGTAAAAGTCATTATTCCTTCTATTTTCTTCTTACCTCTTTCCTTTTTCTTCTGTTCTCGTTTCCAGTTAGAGCCCATAGAATATGGTACTTGTAGAGGTCCTAGTATTTTTCACATGCAGAGAAGTATAATCCTCTTTTGATAGATTTAGAGCCAAGGGTTTGGTTCTTACATTAAATTTTAAAGCAAGATCAATTGATTTTAGCTTACATTATGTTTATACTTTTGTTCCATTCGTTTATTGTATTCAGAATCAACAAGAGTTTTATGGGTAGTTTTTATGTGATGGATTTTTGTTACTAAAGTTAGATATTTTTATGATACATTTGGACCCATTTTAATCTCCTCGTCTCCCTCGTCCCTCCCTCAGGTGATGAGCTTTGCCCTCTTCGCCTCCCAGCTTGTGATCTCATTCTTCATTGTCGCCACTCTCCACTGGCTGCTCATGACATGCTGGGTACTTGTGCAGGTGTGTGAAGTTACCTGGGTGTTGTGTACTCAAGTTTAACAATGTGTGCTCTCCAGTCGCCTTTTCAATTTTGTCGAACTTACTGCTGGGTGTCATAAATATTTATTCTTTGATTGTTTCCTCACTCAGCTTATTTTTAACTTTAGTTGCAGATATTTTAGGAGTTATGCATCCTTGTTTCTTTACATTTTTTATATCTAGTCCTGATCAATTTTATGTTTGCATTCTCATGAGATTCCACCAGCTTTGGCAAGGAGGTCATTTAGCTACTTGTGGCTTATACACTGACAACAATTCTCTATTATGACGAAATAGAAATGCTTTATGGATGTGGAAATAGCAATGAAAGAGCATAAAACCTAGTTCTTAATTGTTACAAGAGACTTAGATGCTAAGATTGGGACCCAAAATCATGTTGAAACAGCAATTAGTACTTTTCTCACATGTTTCAAGAAATAGGAATACCCCCCACTTAAGAATTATAATCTGTTTAGCTTAAGTCTGGCATTTGGGTGGACATAGTTGCATTAATTTTTGTATTTAATCTTTATGGTAAAAGTAATGATCATCTGCCCCAGCTGACATGTTTCCCCCGCACCACCTGCACACGAGCCTTCTTTGCCCACGACCGGCGACGGGGACTCTGCCACCAGCTGGATGACATCTTCTACAGTGGCATGATGGGCCTCGTCTTCCTCTTCACCTTTGTCGATGTCGGTGGAGTCAAAGGAACAAGAACGAAGTCGTTTGTGTATCAGATGCTTATCTTCCTGGAGCAGATGGTTCTCCTGTCCCTGTGGTGTGTTGGTTGAGGGGGTGGAAGGACAGTGGGAATCATAACAAGGGTTTGCTTTGACAGGATTCAGGGGATCAGTTCAGGGAAGGAATCACTGAACTAGGGGTATCAAACTATCATGAATGCTGTTACCAGAAAGGGATGACAGGAGTTAGTTTGAGAGTCTTGTGTAGTGTCTTATGTAATCTCATGTAGCCTTATGTAGGGTTTCATGTAGTTTTATTGGTACTATGTAGGGTCTTGCATAGTCTTATGTAGAATGAGATACAGAGTAAGACAAAAATGTGTGTGGATCATGTTGGTAAGCTGGCAGAAGTTTCTTGTGTTTTTTACTTAATGAATAATATTAGCCTATAGGTTGCCAGCAGGGGTTGTTTGTGATTATTTATTCTGTATTCTGGATGCTAGGTAAAAGAGGTACTAGTAATGTTCTGATTCTAGACTTTATTTCTAATATAGTCAGGATTTTGTTACTACTTTGCATCTAGTCATATACAAGCAGTTAGTTAGTCTTAAGTGTTATGACTGGCATACAAACCCAACCATTGAACTGGTCCAGGTATTTGCAATCATTGTCATTCAGGTTGATGGAGCAATTGTACCTTCAACACTAGATTCCTGGTGTGATTCTCCGAGGTGAAAAGCCAAGGAAACGCTCCTTCACTTAGTCTGCATCCATTCTTGATATCCATCAAGAACAGACATCAGCTCATGAGTCTTCACCTTGCAGGCTTGTGTGGTCAGGAGGCACAACCTGGTACCACTGGCTGCCCCTGCTGCTGTCCCCTGCCCTCTGCTGCCTCAACCTTGCCTTCATGGCCTGCTTCTCTGCATCTGTCAAACCTGAGTACTGTCTACCCCTGGCCAAGCAGGTGTAGTTACAGCAGCATACAAAAGTGAGTGAAATTTGTCCATTTTCAGATTTAGAGGTTTGTTTTAGTTTTCATTTAAGCCTGGGGATGTTGTGTTGGATTTTTTTATTTATTTCAGTATCATTACTAATTTATTGCATGTTATACTTGATGCACTTTAATACCTTAGAACCAGGGTTAGTTTGATTTAAATCATGTGGTTTAAATCAATTTAAATAAGAGTAAAAAAAATCTTGATTTAAATCAAAATTAAATATGCTGTATTTAAAATTATTTAAGTGTTATATCGAGTAAAATATCTAATGATTTGAATTATATATATATATATATATATATATATATATATATATATATATATATATATATATATATATATATATATATATATATATATATATATATATATATATATATATATATCATTGCCATCTCTTTCAAGAAAATATTCAAAAGCATAAAAAAAGAAAGGAAGTTTTTTTTTATATGTTTGTTTGATTGGAGTTCCTCTTCTGTTTCTTTGTATTTATGTACCAGTTACTTTAACGTAACAGATCTGATTAAACTATTAGTCCTACTTATGATTTTTGTGAAAAACTCATATTGAGTAATGTATATTAAACTATGGTTTCATTTAACGTTGGCCAAGTTTAATTCAAGAAAATGGCCTCATAAGACTGAGACAAATAATCAGTGGAAACAATAAGGATTGATGTAGAAAAAATCATTTAAATAAAAAAAAATTTAAAAATCTGATTTAAATCTAATAAATCAATAATTTTTTTTTTTTTTTTAGAAAACATCATGATTTTTTACAACTCTGCCTAGAACCAGACAACCTACTTAGCAATGAGTAGAGTTGACAGTTGAGTTCCATAAATCTTCCTTATCCTCAGTGTGCCTCACTTGCCAGCAGGAGTTTCAGGAAGGATATTTTTGTTGGGTATCAATAGTTCGTGATTGTGAACATTATGATTAGACTAATTCACCACTATCATTACATTAAAGAGTCCCCACTAAAACCATAACAGCTGCCAGTGAGTACCACCATTCCTATCTAAAGACCATTATTATCCCCAACATAATAAAAAAAACTGGGGAATTCAAATATCAGTAATGTAAAAGAAATTTATTTTGCTTAGTAATACAAAATACGGTATATATAACATGTACAAATCATACAGTAATACAATTTACAACAACAACAACAACTGGACATTTAATACACATGATTGAGGCCTGTTATCTACATGCACCCACTATGTCCCCATATCCTAAATCTGTTTCCATGCCTTCACCTTCTACCTGAACACAAAACAATCACACTCAAGGCACAGACATACCCTTATTCTATTCACTCTTTATTGTCAACACATGTGCACACACACATACACACACATGCCCACATTCTTTTATATAAAATGCTGTCAGTTGAACACATTGCCATTCAAAGAAATTTTATAGAAAATAAAAATAAACAAATCAAAAATACTGGATCATATTAAGAAATTAAGGTGAATCGCAAGACACCATTATTTTCATACAGCATGTGTAGCTGTTACAAGTGTTACTTTGCATGAGTATTGCATGTTTGTGTCACTAACTTTTACACACATGTAATTTGACACTATTTTTTTACCCATAATTTAATTCGTTGTTATTATTATATATAGCGTTTCCTTAGCACTTAATTGGTCTTTTCTACATACTTTAGATTCAACTACAAGTATGCATGTATTCTCTGCTTATAGTTATTTTCATAATGCAATCACTTAATGAAGACAGTTATCTCACAAAACTTAATTAAGACTAGAGGTAAATGCAAATTGTTCCATGCTGGAGTCTCAGTGGATTGCTGCCCATTCAAAATCAGAATCATGAAATGCCACACCCAGCCCAGTTTTTCAGGCTTATTTATCTTAACTTCTTTGGCAGTAACATTCATTCCATAGCATAGTCCTTCAAACTTAATCTACTAGAAATGACAAATGGTGGAACTAATAATTTATAAATTGATACAGAGATATTAGGATGTGATTAAATTTTCAAAAACAAATGTAGGCATAATCGTTTCTATTCTTGTTTGAAGTATATTATAACCCTGTCTTAAAGTGCTGTGTTGTTTTCAGTGAGATTGTTCAGATTGGATGCAGCAGTGTGGTCAACTCATGCGACACTGGCTGCAAAGCTATTCAGTTCGCCACTGCCTCTGCTTACCCTGCCAGCTTCGTTCAGGCATGTGTGTGCGTGTGTGTCAGGTTTGACTGCCACAGCTAGGGAGTCCCTAAGGTGAGGGCAGTGATGTGACCTCTTTAGGGTAAAGCCTTCAGCTATGTGAGTACATATGTATATTACCTGGGAAAGTCAAAGTCAGAGGTTAAGCTTGTAGACTGCTTTCACTATAAACAGTTGCATATAAAGCATTGAAGACGCTAACATTGCATTGTGTAAAATTGCCTTTAGTCTTGCTTATACTTCTTGACAGTCAAGCACCCCAACCCTCCTTGACACTACTCAACCTATGAACGTGTAATCTATCAGTGTGCTGAGAAGAGGCAGTCGTTTTGCTGACTGCATGTGATTGCATATTTTAAAATTATACCAAAAACTTAAATTATGTAGGAAATATTAGATTAACTAGTCTGCCACTGTGTGTGTGTGTGTGTCATCTCACCTCATCCCATCCCATTGGTCATAGACTCACTACATTCATGTATCACAGTCACATTTCTTTGTATAAATCTCTCTCTTAGTGCAGATGTGGCACTGAATTGGGCCTACTTCAGATAAATCTTTCGAAAGTTCTGCTTTTGGGCACCTGGAACATCCTCAGCCTCACACTGATCATCTCAAAAGGCTGAAGGTGGATATAGTGGGACTCTGAGACTAAGGGGCTTTAGCTGGATCCCTACCTCCTATTGAGTAAGTACAGACACTGCGGATTGGCTGTTGGCGGACTGGGTGTCTGACATCTCCATCACACTAGTGTAGGATCAGAAAATACTCAGTTTCTTGAACTAGCTGATTTGTCACACAAGGTAGGTAAATTTTGATGACATCATTGGATAAAGTAATGATTGTACAACAAAAACATGATTTTTCAATCTCGATAGGGTAAAAAACAAAGTAAATACGCTGAGTAGGTCAGAAAATAACATTGAATGTTTATACCACTTTTGACTTGTCAGTGTTTGCAGCATTTATAGATTGTTTTAGAATCGGGTGAGGCGACATCCCCTGGCATATGCCCCCATTGATGATTTAGAATAAAACGTTTGTTCTCGTGCATAAAATCCATGTGAATATGATGCCACTCTCCGATGTTAGATAAAGTGCAATATGAGAGACAAAAGGATTTGTAAAAAGTGGTATAAACATTAAATGTTATTCTGACATTCACCATATTTACATTATTTTTTACCCCATTGAGTTCGGAACATTGTGTTGAGTTGTACAAGCACTGCTTAAGTCAAAGATATCAACAAAGTTTGTGTAATTTATGTAACAGCTTGGCTAAGTAAAGAAATAATTTTCTGAACCTATGTGACCGTGTTGGGCGATGGAAACGTCAGACACTGCCCGCCAATCAGCAGCGTCCTTATTCCTCGACTAGAAATCCAGCTGAAGTGATTGGATCATAGTGATCCTAACATGAGCAATGTTATTAGTCTTATCTAGGGGGAAACTGTAGACGTGTCCAGTGTGAGTGGGGCTGAAGCACACCTTTGACTTCTTATCCCTTGTTGCATATTGGTTCATTGTGCACTCAGCACCCTCAAGGACCTTCAAATGTGAAACTCTCCAAGCTGTAAAGAAGTGCACAAGAGTACCTGGTGGGGTCAAGGAGTGGTTTTGCTTCAGATGTTGGAGAACATAGAGGTCACATTGCCATGTTTACTGGGAATTAGGACTGATATAAGGCTGTGTCTCATAGGATTGGAGATCTCCTTTGAAGACAGAGGTATGTCAGGAGTTTTACTGGGACATAGAGTCAAAAAGGACTCCCAAGTTCTTTATCAATCCTTTTGAAAGCTACAATACAACTCTCCCTCTCATGTGGGTGCTGTGTATTAAGCATGGATGGGCAGAGGGCTTGTTATGCTGAGTACTTGGAGCAGCTATGCCTGGGGAACCCTTTGAGCGGCAGTTTAACTGATTGATTACTTTTAGTGGATGCTGATTCATCTAATGACAAAACCCTACCATCTCTTGACTTAGTTGGAGAAGCTGTGGCAAGGCTGAGGAGTGGAACTGCCTCTGGAGTTTGTAACTTCATTGCAGAGCTGTTATAAGCCTTTGGGGTGGCCAAGATCCATGGGTTGCATTTGATTTTGACTGACATACAGAAATCTGGTACCATAGGCCAATCAAAACAGCAAGCAACCCATGGTTTATGGTTGCCCTTCTGATATTGGGCAGCTTCAGAATGATTTAACAAACATCAGCGGCCACTCCACTACTCAACCTCGCCACAGCTTCTCTAACCTCATAAAGACATGTTAGGGTTTTGCCAATGGGCAACTCAGCATCAACTATAAAGGTAACCCAGCAGTTGTAAGCTGCTGCTTGAAGGGTTTGCAATGCATAGCTGCTCAAAGTACTGAGCCCAATGAGCCCTCTACCTATCCATGTCTGCCACAAGGTAATTGTCTGCTGTGCTGTTTGAATATCACTTACTTGAGAGTGAGGCTCATAACATTCGCTGATTTTCAGGGATTGGTAAGCAAGTCAAGAAATCATTAACACTGAAATCACCTTTGACATCCTTATTGAGACCCTGACATAGGCTCTTGTTGTCTCTACAGGCGACAGCCTTATATTGGTCCTAAAGGGTGTCAAGCACATTAAACCAAGTCTTCAGGTTGTCAAGGTCAAAGACAACAATCATGTGCTAGTCATGGTACTTGCCCATGTTTTGATCATGCAGATTCACAGTAAATGGCTGAAGTTGCAGAGGCCTGAGGAATCCAGGTTCATGCTTGGTCAATTGACACTGACATGAGTTTCAACAGGAGATCGGGTTACTTGTAGCCTATGTCATCCTCAAGTTTCAGTGCATTGTGAGGCACCCTAGAAGCTCCTGCAACCCTGTGGGTTTCCTAGAAGGATTGTTGGTCTGTTGACTGGCCTGTGCTGTGTGAAAAGTGAGTATGAGAACATATCCAGCTTCTTTCCTATTAACACAGGAGGCAGGGCTGTATCCTTGCTCCTTCACCAAGGGAGCAACCACAAAGCTCATGACTTGAGCAGGCAGTGGATCTTGCTTTGAGTTATTTTGTGCTATCCACACTATCAGGCAATGCCCAATGGGCAAACATGGTTACCACATCCCAATTCACTCCACACGTTTAAATGGGATGGGGTGGTGGGGGGAGGGTGGCACTGATATGAGGCCATGCACAAATGGGGTGGGGGAAGGGGTGGCAGGCCATGCACAAATACACAAGTCTCAAACTAATAGAAACTTGCCCTCTGGCTGCCATTAATATCATATTGCTGTTTTGCATTATGCCCGAGTGTATAACCACACACAGGACCTGCCCAATAATATGGAGGCAGCTAAACAACACTGGTTAAGGGAATCAACCCTTCAATTAATACACTCAGCCTCATAAATGGGTCTGTCAACACCTGGATCAACGTAGTTCTTTTGATCATGGTCCACACTTAAACACAAGTGAAACGCCCATCATAGGAAACTTTTCACAACTTACAGACGGGTATGCCCATCATGATTTTGCCCAGTAAGTGCACTGCCAAATAGTGTGAAGTCTGTTGGAAACTGCTCCATCTGGTAACACTGCTTGAGAAGTGATTAAAATACGATCAGTGCAGTTTACCCATTAGGCACTGCCAAATAGTGTGGACAGGGCCTTAGGATTGGAAGGGGGTCTGCAGGGAAACTTATAGGGTGGACAAGGCAATGTGCCCCTTCAGTGTATGCATTAACTGACCGACTGCTTTCAGTCCTTACACAGTAGCTTTTGAATTACTGAGCGCTAGAATTTTTCAGCAAGACAAAATGATAATGCCACCGAGACAAGTTGTACAAAAGAAAATAAATAAAAAACCCAAAACCTGTCTTTCTTTTACATAAAATCCTATCAGATTATGTGCTGGCCTGTATTCATATTCCATGATGTGAGAATACTGTTGTTATGAGTTCTGAACAAATCCCTTAATATAATAATCTTTTATGCAAAACAACTGAATCAAAAGGGAGTATTGTAACTAATTATCAAAAGCTCATTCTTGGTACTACTAAAGCATCTGCCCAGGTCAGTCCAGATTAGGCACAGGCAGACTGTCGAAAGCTCAACTACAATTGAAAACTTTAAAAATGCCTACGGCCATAAGCAACTGAAAATTAATAACTAATAACTGGATAAAAAGTCATGATCGGAGCACTTTCCCACCTCAGAAGCAAATTAATTCAGGCCCTTGTCTTTTGGTTTCTTTTCTTCCTCTAAATACTGGCAATTTTTTCTAACATATTTGTAAAAAACTTCAAACAATCAATTGATTACCAAATACATTATAAATTAATACCAATCAAGTGAACAACTTTATATGGCCCCAAGACCTACCACAGGCCAGCAAGTAATGTTTAATAATGTTCACATACCAATGAAAATACTACATTCTTGTTCTGTTCACATTTCCCCTTCCTTCCTCCTTTCTCAATACCTGGCTATGGATGCAATCCACTCTTTTCTTCCCTCACCTCGATATTACAATATTCATGACTATTCCTACCTCCCTCCTACACTCACTCACAACCTCTATTTTCCTCTCCTTCCTCTTTTACCCAACCATATGTTTAGTAAGCAAGTCACTTGGCATGTAATTCTTCAATAACATACTAACTCTAATATACCCTATGCAAATACTTTTTTGCTAGCCCTTATCGTATATTCTCAAAGTTTTCTTCAGCTGCAAGTCTTTCATAATTTTCCTCTACAGCCCCACCATAATGCCCTCACACGATACCTTTCCTTCACACCTTAAATCAAAATCCCTTCCTTGATAATACTTTCATCAAGGCGACTTTAATTTTCTTCTGCGCCTCCTGACTTAGCGCTAGGTCTTCAATTATTATACTCCCATTTCCCCCTCCCATGCTGCCTGGCCTTCAGTCACTTTATCTTCTACACTTACATTTCCTTCTCTTTATGCCTGCCCCCCAATCACCATGTCCTTTATTTTCACATTTTCTCCCCCTCTCTTGCTGCCTGACCTTCAATCACTGGGCCCTTTACATTTACATTTCCCCCTCTTAATGCCTCCCCTTCAATCACCATGTCCTCTACACTAACATTTCCTCCCCTTGCTGCCCATTCAATATCACATTTTCCAACCTATCCATTTCTAAACCTATTCCTTCAAACCACACATATTTTCTCTGGCCTTCAATCATGATCAATCAACATAATAAATCATACACCTTGAACTACATACAACAAATAATATAAAAATGGTATACAACTAACTAAACAACTTTAAATATATCACACAACATTAAACAACACCCATAAGGGATTGCAATGATGAATAAAAAACATACAAATATACATAAAAACCAAATGCACTTTCACATCCCTTAAGTAAGATGCATGTGAAAAAGTAAATAAATAGTTTGTAAAATGGTACCAATGTCTCAACACCAGAACTTTGACATGTAAAAAAAGTGGAGCTGATTTTTTTTCCATTCTGGTATTAAACAAACTTCTGGTACCTCCTCCTCTTCCTTAACATGACTATATATTATTATTACTATCATTATTGCCTTTTGTCTGGTGTTTTATCTGAGCAAATCTCTTAACTTTCATGATATGCTCAATTTTTTTTCTGGCTGCTGTAATGAAGTAAAATTTTCACTTCTTTAGGTATTTCAATCTGACTCAATTTGCTTCTCATATTCAAATTTGCTTCACTTGATAGCAAGGATGATATTGCTTCACTATTTATATTGTTAACCTTAATCTTGTTCCGTTTCAATTTTACTTGATTTTTTTCTTGACCTCCCATTTTTGCTTATAAGGAAACATTAAAACACACACACACACACACACACACACACACACAAGCATCCATCAAATTAATCACCAGACATGGCAAGCATCAGTTCTTGTGTTTGGTTGCTACACTACAACCACACAAAGCTCACCATGGCCAGTTTTCTTCCGTCACCCACAATTTCTTCCTCACTTCCATTTACCCTTTTTTTCCATTCACCACCACAAATTTTAGTCAGATTTTTATCCCACAGCCAATTTGCTTTCTTGCATTATTATTTTCTTCCTTTTCATCATGAGGCAAGGATTCCCTTTACATTTTTTTTCTTTTCCTCAATGACTTCTTTCTCTCACTGAATACAACCACCTTTTCTTTCCTTTTCCTCCTCCTCCTCCTTTGCTTTCCCTGCCTTCACCACATTTATATTCTTATCCTTCACACAAAGAGGACTTTCATTTATTTGACTACTTAAAGCTTTCTCTACCATCAGGATCTTTCACTTCCCCTCCTCTGCTCCCTTATGCTTTCACCTTAACTGATTTCCTTTTTTTTCACCAAGATTCTCCTTATTTTTATTATATTTGTTCCCTTTAACTTTCATCAATCAGTTGCACCCCAAAATTCCTTCTCTCCTTTACCATTACCCTCCTCCATCCATCCCTTCCTGCCAACAAACATCAGCTCAAGGCACAGAAGCAGATGCCTCTCAGGTCAATAGAGAGGGTAAGGGAGAGGCATCAGGGAGAGGTGTGGGGTGAGAAAACATCAGGGAGGGGTGAGGGAGAGGTCCAGTGTGGGCTCCCCATCCCCATCCTCCTCCTCCTCCTGCTGCTGTCTCTGCCTCTGCTCTTCCTGCCTTGCTCTGATCTGCTCTAGCTGCTGCCTCAGTCTGCTGTGGTTGTGTCGTAAGCTCTCCTGGAGAGAGAAAACTCAGATGGAATAAATACAATAACAAACAAAATTTCGTCTTCCCCTCCTCCTCCTCCTCCTCTTATTCTCCCCTTCTTAGAAAATAACAAACTCAGCAATGATACACAGATGAGTACTCTTCAATACAAAAAATGGATTCCCATTTGAGTGTGTGCATTCTTCTCACAATTCTGCTCTAGCTACTGCAAGCATCTAATTTAAAGCACAGACGCTGTAAAATACACCGATATATTAGAGAAACTGTAATAACACACTGAATAATCTTGAAATATACACCACTGAGTGCCAGGAATTGAACCTGGACCTTTAGAATAGAAATCAGGGTAACAAACCAACTGACCCACAGCTACTTCTACCAGCACTTATCAATACCAACCGAGGATGCAGTGTTAAATTTTGAGGTGCTATAACTTCTTAACTGCACTGGGATGCACATAGCTGTCAAACTCATGACTAATTTAACTTATCAATGTAAACTTAGGTGCTGTAGTCATGATGTGGTGCACTCCATCATTACAACACCTCTGCTAATAGATACCAACAATATAACTATAATATTACCACAATCACCACCACTGACCCTTTTACTCTCAAGTTCCTGTATCTTGCTTTGGTAGCGCTGGTTGCCAATACGCTCCAGCTTCTCCGCTTGGGACAATTTCTCCTCCAGGGTCGTCTTTCGTTGTCTCAGGTTAAAAATCTCTTGCTGCAGGACCAGGTATTTGCGAGCCATCTGGCAGACAAGAGGGTTATGTAGACTTACTCTTGTCTTTGATATTTTTGTCGTACATGGAATATAGTAATTGGGGAAAGGTTTCTTGACATAACTGCTGCAATCACTACGTTATGAGGGTACGGGTGTTGATACATTACTGTCATATGCATTAAAAATAATAGAGGAAAGGTTTCTTGTCACAGCTGCTTTATTCACTGCATTAGGAGGGTTGGTACTTGACACTTGAAGCAGTCATTAGAATAGTCAAGTTATTAGCCACTATTGTGTACTATGAGATGGCAAATAGTTTAGAGAAAGGGGGTAGTGTGGAGAGAACTGGAGTAAATTGGGGTGATAACTCTCCTCATGCAAAGTTTGTACGAAAGTTTACTCGTAGGCAATAAGGAAAGTTGATACGACGATAAGGTAGTGTGACTGCGTGGGGAAAAGTCTTCAGGAACGATATGAGTAACTAAATTGAGAGAACAGGTCATTTAAGAGTTTGAGTCAGCAGAAAACAGACCATTTGAATATTTTGAAGTACATGAAGCATTTGAAGTAACTGAAGAAGAGAACCAAGTAGATGTGAAGAAAAAGAAAGCTATGGTAATGCTGGTCTTAGTTTATATTTCAAGAAACTCTCTCACCTCCTTGTGTTCACTAAAGATCTTCTGTGACTCAGGGCAGGATGGCAGTGGTTTAACAGGTCTAATTTCCTCGGCATCTAGCCACTCCCAAAAGGCCCCCAGCTCATCCTCATCCGGCCCTCTTCCTCCCCCTCTCCTTCCTCCTCCTCCTCCTCCTCGGACTCCTCCTTCGCCCCCTCCAAAGTCTGCTATGCCACCTCCTTCTCCATTATGGCTTCCACCGCCACCTGTGAAAATAAAGAGACGCGATGAGCTCAAAATATTAACCGAGAGAGAGAGAGAGAGAGAGAGAGAGAGAGAGAGAGAGAGAGAAAAATGGTTTAGAGTAAAATTCCATGAAAATAAATAAACTGGAAAAAACTAAACTGAAATAGAAGTGTAATAAAACTAAATTGGAATGAAAAAAAATTGTGCCCAAAAATATAAGAAAAAAATAATAATCAATGACTATTCAAGGTATGGAGGAGGAGGATGAAGTTGTCGATGCTGCTCTGAATGAACCAATGACGTCCCCTATTATGACCGGCTAGCAATAAATAAAACGTTATATTCACATCAAAGTACCAGTACATACACTTCAATATACATAAACACCTACTTCATCATTCACTTGTTCATTATACTACCTCAAAATGCCTAAAGAATACTCATACACTGTGATTATGCAAGTTTATCATGTTCCTTGTTAATCACAGTATAATGCACCAAGTTATTCGGGTAAATTATTCTTCATTATACTATCAAATATACACTCATTCATTATACACACGGTTTATCATGTTGCTTACTCAATGTACACTTAAATAAATATACTCGTTAAATTAATATTATTTTGTGATGCAGAAATATTCGCGAATAAAAATAATGTTACTGGTGATGATGGAGTGAATATATATATAAAGAAATTCTCTCTCTCTCTCTCTCTCTCTCTCTCTCTCTCTCTCTCTCTCTCTCGCCAGGGGGTACGAGGGAGGCAGGGAAAGATGAGAACAAAAATCAAATCACAACAAACACGGGAGATCAGGCGCTGAAAGGTGGAAGGGCAGGTGAGGGAAAGGTGAAAAGGGGGCAGGTGGGGGGAGGGGGGAGGGTTAAGTAGGTTACCTGTTTGTGTGTGTGTGTGTTTGTTTGTGTGTGCAGAAATGAAGTAGTAGTAGTAGTAGTAGTAGTAGTTGTAGTAGTTGTAGTAGGAGGAGGAGAAGGAGGAGGAGTTGTAGAAATAGTAGTAGTGGTAGTAGTGGTAGTAGTAGTAGTAGTAATAATAGTAGTAGTAGTAGTAGTAGGAGGAGGAGGAGTTGTAGAAATAGTAGTAGTAGTAGTAGTAGTAGTAGTTGTAAAAATGGCAATACTGTAGCAGCAGCAGCAGAAGCAGTAGTAGTAGTAGTAGTAGTAGTAGTAGTAGTAGTAGTAGTTGTAGTAGTAGTAGGAGAAGGAGGAGGAGGAGGAGGAGATGGAGATGGAGGAGGAGGAGGAGGAGGTAAACGAGGGCGAAAAAGAAAAGGTGAAGGAGGAGGAGGAGACGGAAGGGAGCAAAGTTACATGTACTATTAGACGTGACTCTGTGTGTGTGTGTGTGTGTGTGTGTGTGTGTGTGTGTGTGTGTGTGTGTATGTGTGTGTGTGTGTGTTTGTACCAAAATAGCGGTCGGGGGGCAGCGGGAGCCTGACTCACGCTGGCATCTCCGCGGAGCTTCAACCCCACAACCTGAGACATCTCGAATTCTCCTCCTCCTCTTCTTCCTCTCCCTCCTTCTTTTCTTTCACCTCCAACATTTTTTTTTCCTTTACATCTAACTTCCTCTCTTCCTATTATGCTCCTCCCTTACTGTTTTCATTTTCCTTTCATTTCATCAACCTTTTCCTCTTATTTTTCTTCTCACTTTACTTAATTTTCCTCCTCTTCCTCTTGTCTTTAATTTCTCCATCGTTGTCTTGTTCTCCTTTCACTTCCTCCTCCTCCTCTTTGTAATCATTTTTCTTTGTCTCCTACTACCCCTTCCCCCCTTTTTTTTTCTTAGCCTCCTCCTCCTCCTCCTCCCTGGTGTGCTTCTTTCCAACGGTGACGAAGATTACAAGAAATTGAGAAGGGGGAGAAAGTAAAAGTAGACGTTCTGATTCTCCCTCCTCGTACACCTCCTCCTCCTCCTCCTCTCCTCTTCCACCTCCATTTCCTCCTTTGTGTGGGTAGGGAAAGAAACCAGTGAGAGAGAGAGAGAGAGAGAGAGAGAGAGAGAGAGAGAGAGAGAGAGAGAGAGGAGGGATGTACAGTATTTCGCAGCAACTTTAATGTTATAGTCTCCTCCTCTTCCTCCTCCGCCTCCTCGGCAGTGGAGGTAAAGTTGTCGACACCGTCATCGCCGTGGTGGTGGTGGTGGTGGCAGCATCACCATCACCACCACCGTCACCACAGCCAACCCCTTTGATATTTTTTTGCTGAACATTTTATCAACCACGTAAAAAAATATATATGTAGTTTGGTTTTCCCCATTCGGTGTATGAAATAATGCCAGTAAGAAGTTTAAAAGTCAAAGCTCCCGTCACTTCCACGAAATAATAATAACAATAATAATAATAATAATAATAATAACAATAACAACACCATCTACAGAAGATCTTAACAGTTGAGTTTTTCCTTGGGTACTACTGCTGCTACTACTACTACCACTACTACTACTACTATTATTACTACTACTAATAATAATAATAATAATAATAATAATAATACGACTATCACAACTACTGCAGCTGCTATACTAATAAAGCAAAGACATATCTGTGCGCTAGATTGCAGGAGAGAAAGGAGAAATTAAAGGAGGAGGAGGAGGAAGAAAAGGAGGATGAGGAGGAGGAGGAGGATGAGGAGGTGAGTGACGCAAGATTCAAAACGAGGCGTATATATACATGAAAGCACACACACATACACACACACACACACACACACATACACACACACACACACACACAAACACACACTTTACGATATTACGGACATAAACAAAAGGAGATGAAAGACACGAAGGAACATTAGAATAAAATAATAAGGTGAAAAAAAGTATCATGACTCTCTCTCTCTCTCTCTCTCTCTCTCTCTCTCTCTCTCTCTCTCTCTCTCTCTCTCTCTCTTCTATACCATACGGCCTTGCGATGTTTATTTGTTTATTCTTCTGGTTATTTTTCTTGGCCCTGAACTCATGTCTTTACCACCACCACCACCACCACCACCACCACCTAGCCTACCACCACCACCTAGCCTACCACCACCACCACCACCACCACCTAGCCTACCACCACCACTGCCACCACTACCACCGCCATCATCAACAACAACAACAACAACACTACCTCCACCACCTAGTCTACCACCACCACCACAACCACCACCACCTAGCCTACCACCACCACCACTACCACCTAGCCTACCACCACCACTGCCACCACCACCACCGCCATCACCACCACCAACAACAACACTACCTCCACCACCTAGTCTACCACCATCACCACCACCACTACCTCCACCATCACCACCACCACCACCAACAACAACACTACCTTCACCACCACCACTACCACCATCATGACCACCACCACAAGGGAAAATGTTGAAGAAAAGGTGAGATACACGGAAGAGAACAGACTTAACGAACTGTGAAGATAGAGTCCACTTGATAAAAATAGATGATTTGTGGAATAAAATCTAAAGTTTATTCTAAAATGTAGTTCTTATTATCGGAGTTTCCATAAAAGATATTGTCTGAAATGTTCACTTAAGGAGGAATATGTTAAGGATTGTATATGAGTTAACACTAATCCTGTTTCAGAGATATACTGGTAACGGACGTACGGACAGACAGACAGACGGATATGACAACAAAGACATTACCACAATCCTCGGAAGCGGGCCATAGAAATAACGACTAAAGGTAAGAGAACGATAACATGGAATAACACACACACACACACACACACACACACACACACACACACTTAAGAGGCACACTTGACGATCCAGAAAAAAAGTGACAAGGAGAATAAAAAAATATATGATATGCAAGCACGTAAATATAGGAAACCAAATTAAAATCATACTTCAATCAAATGCTGTAACTAAAATGTAGCGTTAAACGACCGTAGAGTAATGAAATATAATAATAGTAAAATAATAATAATAATAATAATAATAATAATAATAATAATAATAATAATAATAATAACAATAATATGATCACTGAGGAAAAGGAGAAGAAGAAGAAGAAGAAGAAGAAGAAGAAAATGGAGAAGGAGAAAAAGGAGAAGAGGAGGAGGAGGAGAGAAGGGGAAAAAGACAGAAGGAAGAGAAGGAGGAGGAGGAGGAGGAAGACTATATGGAGAGGTGATGTGAACAGGGGATGAAGGAGGGAAGGAGAGATGGAGAGAGGAAAGAGACGGAGGAGGAAGGGAGGAAGAGAAGGGAGGAAAGGAGGGAGACGTGGAGGAAAGAAAGAATCTAGACCCCGCCAAACGCTAACCCGGACTGGCGAATGGAGGAAGGGGAGGAAGAGGAAGAGGAGGAGGAGGAGGAAAAGTTTAGCAAAAAAAAAAAAAAAAAAAAAAAAAACGACTCCCTCTGATATACATGTGTGTGTGTGTGTGTGTGTGTGTGTGTGTGTGTGTGTGTGTGAGTTTCGGAGCACTGACCTCTCTGATCTGTGTAATATAATAGGTGGTGTTCATATACATTCATACATAAACATACATTCATACATACATAAGAACATTGATCTACTTTTAACGTTCTTTCTTATCACCACCACCACCACCACCACCTCAGCACCATTATCACCACCCATCAACACCATTCATCATCACCACTAACACTCACTCCTCTTTCCTTCGTCGTCATCATCATCATCATCATTATCATCTCTCTCCCATTCATTCATTACCTTCTCCGTTTCTCCATTTGTATCCATTGAGTTCTACCTTCTTTTTATCTCTGCCTTCTCTTACTCTCCAGCATCTATTTCCATCATCATCATCATCATTCATTTTCCTCTCAGTTTCACCCTCAGCATCCATTGAGCTCATCCCTTCCTCTTCCTCCTCTTACTCTCCAGCATCTCTCTATCTCCCACGCATCTCCTTCTACTATTTTGCAAACTCCCATCTTATATCCACCACTACACCATAATAAAATCTCCTCCACTTTCCTCTTTGATTTTGGCGACTTGATTTTCTTCTCCTCTTCCTCCTCCTCATCCTCCTATTCTTCTCTCATCTTCCATACTAATCTTCCCATTCTCTCCTTGTTTCTTTCCTTACTCCTCTCTCTCTCTCTCTCTCTCTCTCTCTCTCTCTCTCTCTCTCTCTCTCTCTCTCTCTCTCTCTCTCTCGACTTGTAGACTAAATAGCGATGAATCACACAATAAAAGCACGACGCAACAGGAAAGAGAGAGAGAGAGAGAGAGAGAGAGAGAGAGAGAGAGAGAGAGAGAGAGAGAGAGAGAGAGAGAGAGAGAGAGAGAGAGAGAGAGAGAGAGAGAGAGAGAGAGAGAGAGAGAGAGAGAGAGAGAGAGAGAGAGAGAGAGAGAGAGAGAGAGAGCACTGACTCACTCTGAATCATTCTCTACCACGTGTTAACCTACGTGGGGGGGGGACAGAGAGAGAGAGAGAGAGAGAGAGAGAGAGAGAGAGAGAGAGAGAGAGACGCACCCGCTTTTTTCCCTCGTCCTTTCTTTCTCCCTTTCTCCCTCCTCCCTCTCTAGTTCTTCCGCTCTTTTCCTCCACCTCCCTCTTTCTCTCCCTTCTCTAGTTTCTTTTCTCCCCCACTCCCTCTTCATTTTATTTCTGCCCCGTTTTTCTCCGTTTTCTCCTCTCTTCCTCCTTTCTTCTTTCTAGTCTCTTTCCTCCTTATTCTCCTTCTCCTTCTATTCCTCCTCCTCCACCTTTTCTTCTTTCCATATCTTATTCTTTGTATCTATTCCTATATTCTTCTTCCCTTTCCGCACCGATTTTGTTTAATAATAATGATAAAAAAAAAAATAATAACAGTAGTAGTATCTAGTAGTAGTAGTAGTAGTAGTAGTAGTAGTAGTAGTAGTAGTGTAAATGGTGGTGAAAGTAGTCTTAGTTGGAGAATACGGAGAATAGCAACAACAGCCACATGACAAATAAAGGGTTCTTCGTAGAGTTGTATTACGCGCCAAACGTTCTGAGAAATAATGGAGGAGGAGGAGGAGGAGCTGAGGATAGGCAGGTAAGAAGAAAAAACAGTTTAAAAAGGTTATCTACTCTACTGGTCTAGTCTGCTGCTGGTACAGTATAAGACAAGGAAAGGATTGCAATAAACTTCTCTTCGACTGCTCATTTCCTCTGACACTTTCAACTCCCAAAAGTTTTGTCATATCGTCTTTGCGTGATACGATTTAGTTATGAAGCGTCACGCATTTGTAGTTTTAAGGTTTAGTGTAGTGCTGGAAGTAGGTACGAGAACAAGCTTTTCACCCATGTCATTAGAAACTACTGAATTAATGCAGTTCTGACTAGCGTATTCGTTTTTCTTATAACTATCGAGTGAATTAGTGAATCAATGTTATCGCATTAATATCTAATTTGGTTTTGCGGCAACAACTAATGAATTAATTTTATCCGTATGGTCTATAATTTTGTTTTGCTATAACTACTAATAGTGAAAAATATTATCCTAATGAGCTATAATTCGGCGTTGCTATAACTACTAGTGAATGCATGTTATCTTAAATCTCCGAGCTTCAACTGGCACACGAACATGGACCGTGGGCACACGATTATTATTCCTTGCTGTTGGGTTAGGCACGAGAACCTGGGAATAAGAGATTACTGCCTTGTCTTGGGAACTGAAGATCCGTCTACGTTAGAATGATTCAGCACTCAATGATGACACGTTGGAGGATAAAGAGAAAGAAGAGAGGGAGAGAAAGAGGAGGAGAATGAGGAGATGGAAGAGAAGGGGAGACAGAGGAGATGCAATGGAGTAAAGTTTAATGAGAATGAACGAGGTGGAGATTCCCCCCCCCCCCCCAATACACACACACACAACACTTCCTCCCTTCATCTTCTCCCCTTTATCACTACCCTCCCCCTCCCCAACACACACACACACACACACACACACAACACTTCCTCCCTTCATCTTCTCCCCTTTATCACTACCCTCCCCCTCCCCAACACACACACACACACACACACAACACAACACTTCCTCCCTTCATCTTCTCCCCTTTATCACTACCCTCCCCCTCCCCAACACACACACACACACACACACACACAACACTTCCTCCCTTCATCTTCTCCCCTTTATCACTACCCTCCCCTCCCCACACACACACACAACACAACACTTCCTCACTTAATCTTCTCCCCTTTATCACTACCCTCCCCCTCCCCAACACACACACACACACACACACACAACACTTCCTCCCTTCATCTTCTCCCCTTTATCACTACCCTCCCCCTCCCCAACACACACACACACACACACACAACACAACACTTCCTCCCTTCATCTTCTCCCCTTTATCACTACCCTCCCCCTCCCCAACACACACACACACACACACAACACTTCCTCCCTTCAACTTCTCCCCTTTATCACTACCCTCCCCCTCCCCCAACACCATATTTTCCCCCCCCACGCACCTGTCGGGGGTTCGGGTGAGAGGCCAGGGGGAGCGGGGCGCGGGTGAGAGGGCCAGGCGAGCATCACCATGGTCGGAGGGCGTGGGCGGCGGGGGGCGGGGGGCGGCGGGTGACAGGACGGCCGGCAACACAGCCCTGCCCCCCCCGGCCGACACTCGGGGGAGAGCCGCCCCCCCCGCGTGTCTAGGCCCATGGGGGGGCTGGTGGGGGCCGGTGGAGGGGTGGAGGGTGACTGGGGGGGTGGGTGTGGGTGGAGGGGCGGCTCCCACACCCTGGCTAGGCACGTGGATTACGCTCAAGGCTTCACTCCACCTTCCCCTCCACCTTTACCACCCTCGCTCACGGCTTAGCCACGATGCACGCCCTTACACGCACACGCATGCACACACGCACGGCCAGCAGAGGGCGTGGGGCGGCAAGGAACACACGCGGAGATAAGGAAATGCGGGCGTGGGGCGGTGGAGGGCGCTCACGGCGGCGGCTACATATACACTGACGTGGGGAAGTTCAAGCCACACCCCGCCCCGCCCCGCCCCGCCCCGCCCTGGTCTCTGCCTAGCCCAGCCCCGCAAGCCCCGGTTCCGTTCAGCCTCCAAGATGTGATGGTGTGCTCGGGGATATGGGGGGAGGTACACACACACACACACACACACACACACACACACGTTTGTCACCAATGCGTGGAAGTTTGGGTTTCCCTCTGAATCTCTCTCTCTCTCTCTCTCTCTCTCTCTCTCTCTCTCTCTCTCTCTCTCTCTCTCTCTCTCTCTCTCTCTCTCTCTGCGTGTGTGTGTGTGTGTGTGTGTGTGTATGTGTGTGTGTGACATATATACCCAATTGTATATATACATTCATTTTATAGGCTTAAAAATGTGTGTGTGTGTGTGTGTGTGTGTGTGTGTGTGTGTGTGTGTGTGTGTATGTGTGTGTGTGTGTGTGTGTGTGTGTGTGTGTCAAAGCGAGAGAGAGAGAGAGAGAGAGAGAGAGAGAGAGAGAGAGAATGCTGGGTGGTAGAGTCAGTTCCTTGAATAAACTTATCCGCCAACAAAATATATTCTCTCTCTCTCTCTCTCTCTCTCTCTCTCTCTCTCTCTCTCCCCTTCTCCACCCATTGCGAACCAAGACCTATTGACAAACCGATCGCTGGCATTCTCTCTCTTCTCTCTGCCAAGGACGAAACAAATCGAGGCGAAACAACCCAAACAAATATGAATAAGGGCACTGCTAAAAAGTTATCGATCTAATTCACGAGGTGTTCAGATACTCCTTGAAAGAGTACATCAAAGGGAGGCAGAAACACAGACGAAAAAAAGGTTGCTACAGACCTCCCCAGTGCTACAAATGAAAGCAAGAAGATACTGATTAAATCTTGCATTAGGAAGTAGGACAAGACAGGAACGAATGAGTTCGGCATAGGAAGGAAGAGACACGCGAAAGCTGCTACAGTGTCCAGATAAGAGCTATTAAACGAGGAAGATACTGATTAACTCTTGCATCAGGAAAGTGGACAGGATAGAATATTAGCTTTGGAAGAAATAAGAGTTTCGACATAGCAAGGCAGAAACACAGACGAAGGATGGCTGCTGCAGATTTTCCCAAGAAGATATATATTGATAAACTCTTGCATTATGAAATAGGACAGGATGGAATATTTGCAAGAGTAGAAAGGAGAGTTCGTTATAGGAAGGCAGAAACACAGACGAAGGAAAGGTGATCTAGTTTCTCAGATATAAGAGATGAAAGAATGAATATACTGATAAACTCTTGCATTATGAAATAGGACAGGATGGAGTATTAGCTAGAGTAGAAAGAAGAGTTCGTTATAGGAAGGCAGAAACTCAAACAAAGGAAGGCTGTTCTACAATTTCCCTGAGATAGAGATGAAAGAATGAAGATACTATTAACTCTTGCATCAGGAAATGGGACAAGATATGATTTTAGCTTGGGTAAAAATGAGAGTGTCATAGTAAGGAAGAATACAGACGAAGGAAGGCTACTCCAGTGTCGAATTGATAGATATGAAAGAAATTACATAACGATCAACTCTTGCATTAGGATATGGGACAGCATTAGATATTAGCTTGGGTATGACGTTCAGCGCAACGGGCCATTACTAGTCAACTCTAACAGTCCTCCAACTCTCAGTCTGATATAAGTGTACCCCATCCTGCTCCGGCAATGCCCTAACCTCTCCTCTCCGCTTGGCTCTGTCTGCCCTAACTTCTACGATTCTTGGTCTGGTACAGTTACTCTGGTTGTCATCTTTTTTTTTTTTTTTTTTACAACAAAGGAGACAGCTCAAGGGCACAAAAAAAGGAAACAATAATAAAAAAAAGCCCGCTACTCGCTGATCCTATAAAAAAATCAAAAGAGGTGGCCGAAAGAGAGGACAATTTCGGGAGGAGAGGTCTGTGCATGGTAAGAACCGCCCAAGTCTATTTTTGTTCTTTAAGCGTCATTATAATACCTTCAGTCTTTGTCTGTTCCCTGGCCCATGTAACGAAGCTTGAGTTTCTTTCATATGTCACTTTCACTCACTCTCCGCCCATCCTGTCCCTCGTACGTACCCTTCAACACTTTCACTCTCCTTTCCTCCCCACCTTCCTCCACTTTATCTCTCTCTCTCTCTCTCTCTCTCTCTCTCTCTCTCTCTCTCTCTCTCTCTCTCTCTCTCTCTCTCTCTCTCTCTCTCTCTCTCTCTCTCTCTCTCTCTCTCAAATCTTCCACGTCTAAATCACACACACACACACACACACACACACACACACACGTAGTGCAGTGGTTGGAAAGCTCGCCTCACAACTGATAGGTCCTGCTGGGTTCGATTCCCGGGCGGAGTGGAGACGGATGGGCAGTCTCCTTTCATCCCTATCCTTGTCTACTCAGCACTGAATGGGTACCAGATGTGTGTGTGTGTGTGTGTGTGTGTGTGTGTGTGTGTGTGTGTGTTCTTACCTAATTGCATTTTATTTACATTAAGTCACGTTCTTAGTGTCTCGTCTTTTGAAACAACTATCATATTTTTCTTTAATCTGTGACTATTTTGTTTTCCTCACACCATTTTCTTTCTCTCTTTGTCTGTGTGTATATGTGTGTGTGTGTGTGTGTGTGTGTGTGTGTGTGTGTGTGTGTGTGTGTGTGTACGCGCCTTGGCACGGCTCCCGGCGCCGGTGAGTCACGCGCGTGAGTCAACCTGACATGCCACACGCACCGTCACCCAGCCAGCGGGGCACCACCACCACCACCACCACCATCGCCACGACTTACCAACACCAAATTTCATCACCATCACCAACACACGCAATAACACCCACCAACCTTACGACAATCACCCCCGTTAGCAATCACACTCACCTCCACCGCCCCTCACCATCACTACGCAATCAGTAACATCACCACTGCATTATCACCACCAATATTCATCACCATTACCACCACGTGCAATTCCTAACACCATCACCACCAGCACTATCACGACCTCCACGTATACTGTTAACACCAAGGGCAAAGGAAAGACGCATCCAGACCTCTTATATTTAGTGCATGTAGCGGCGCAAGGTAAGGTACGGTAAGGTAAGGGATGCCCATCAACTCCTTGCGCACAGGTCAATATGCGCAGACTAATGACGCAAGTCGCCCCCCCCTCCCCCCCTCCCACCAAAGACGGAGAGACTTCTGCAACAGTCGCCGTCACCTCAAGTTCAATACACTCAGTTCTTTTCGTGTTATTTTAAGTCCCTCCTTCGGATTGTCAGTCTGGCGGTGGTTTGGTCTGATGTAAGACGTATATACTTGGTCTGATGTAAGACGTATATACAACATTAAAGGGTATCGCTCATTTGCTTCTGGATTACTAGTTCGGCAGATTATAATTAAGACTGCCGAACTAGGTATAGTGAGAAAAGGTGAGATGGAATAACGCCCTTCTACAGCATACAAACTAAAAGCTGGAAAATATAAATATCAAAAAGTGAATACAAACCTTCATTATCACAGTAGTTCATTTCTTACCTCAGCAACACCTTTCAGTCCATTATTTCCCCTTACATGGCAACACGGAAAGAAACGATGGATAGAAAGATGTTGATGTTGATGATGATGATGATGGTGATTAAAAACATTCGGAAGCGAGCGTTTAGAGTAACCAAAATGTGTAAACAGGAAGAAGGATATCAGAGGAGAGGTAAGCAGTGAGGGAACAAGTAGCCGGAGCATAATTGGTGGTAGTAGTAGTAGTAGTAGTAGTAGTAGTAGTAGTAGTAGTAGTAGTCAGAGAAGAGGAATGCACGAAAAGGACATAAAGGAAGAGAAAGTGCATGAAAAAGCCATGAAGTAAGGATCAAAGAGTTTATCACCGAGAGAGAGAGAGAGAGAGAGAGAGAGAGAGAGAGAGAGAGAGAGAGAGAGAGAGAGAGATCTCACTGACATCACAGGTGCTTCAGTACTCTCTCTCTCTCTCTCTCTCTCTCTCTCTCTCTCTCTCTCTCTCTCTCTCTCTCTCTCTCTCTCTCTCTCTCTCCTCCTCTCAAGGTCAAGAAAGAAAGGATTTGTGGCGTCGGCGGTGCCTCCAACAAGCAAAAAGAAAACTTTGTAATATCTAAATAAAGAGAGAGAGAGAGAGAGAGAGAGAGAGAGAGAGAGAGAGAGAGAGAGAGAGAGAGAGAGAGAGAGAGAGATGAAACAGCTGTATTACTTTTTTTCTCAATTTCGATGTGAAATCTAGTTATATTACAAAAAATCTTAAGAATAAAAGACTTTACACTATAATTAACACACACACACACACACACACACACATACACACAGAAGACCACCTATCAACCCGGACTCTAGATTCTAGACTCTAGATGAGCTCCGGGAGGGCAGCATGAGCCAATGCAAGATGGCGCCACTATAAACACTCGCCTGCGCCAGAACGGGCTGGGCCGACCATCAAGACCCACCGGGAAGAAGTCTTGGGCCGACCATCAGGCCCCACCGGGAAGAAGCCTACCGGCGCTATAGGCCGCGACGTAAAACACACACACACACACACACACACACACACACACACACACACACTCCGGTAGCTCAATCGGCTAGAGCGCCGCGCTGCAAGGCTTCACAGCCAAAAAGGCGGCGGTTCGTGCCCCGCTCAGGCCGGATTCTTTCCGTTGACTAGGAGTGGTTACTGTCCCCCCTTGAGTAAGGGGGATGGGGTGTGTGGTGTGTGAGTCTAACAGTACCAGAGATCGATACATAATGAGCAGCACTTGCTCGTGTCGGGAGGGTACCTGCTGGCGAAAGCGAGTCCAACTCGTGATCAGGCCGTGGTGAATTACACAGGTATATACACACACACACACACACACACACACACACACACACACACACACACACACACACACGTTCATACCTGGCTCCGGCCCGAAGAGAGGATATGGTAACCACGAAGGGATCGCCGTGGTGGTGGTGGTGGTGGTGGTGTTGTTGGAGGTGGTGCTGGTAGTGGCGGCGGCGGTGCTGGTTGTGATGCTGGCAGTGGTGGTGGCGGACGAGGGGGAGGGGGACGGCGTGTGGGGCAGGAGAGGGGGCATATCAGGGTATTTTAACGCCCCCTCCACCCTGCCCAAGCTGCCCCCTGGGTCCCGAATGCCCGGGTCTGTGGGGGGAGGGAGAGCGTGAGTGGTGGTGGTGGTGGTAATGGTTGATGTGATGATGAATGGTTGTGGGTAGTGGCGGTTCAGTGATCGACGATGATGATGATAATGATGATGATGATGATGCTGATGATGATAATGATAATGGTGGTGGTAGTGATGATGATGATGATGATGATGAGTACGATGATAATACTAATAACAATAATCATACTAATCACATTATACGCAAAAGCATCAATTACGATTCTGCGCACACACACACATTTATACGAACACACGGCAGTAATTAAACGCACATTTTGCAGCCCACATCACATATAATAAAGCCAAGTTAAATCATTAATAAAAAAAAATTTAAAAAATCTCATTCCATAACGAGTCAGGTTGTCACTATAACATCACGAACCAAACAAACAAAATTCACTGCTTCGGCTACGACTATACTACTGCTATAATCACAAACGCCATCTGCTGCTAATAATCACAATAGCAAAACAACAGCAGCAGGAGGGGAAAAAAACAAAAGTAGCAGCAGCAGCAACAACAACAACAACAACAACAACAACAACAACTACAACTATCTAACCCACATGTAGTACTAGCAAGAGAGAGAGAGAGAGAGAGAGAGAGAGAGAGAGAGAGAGAGAGAGAGAGAGAGAAACTAACTAACGCGCTCACTCACTCACCAATTTGATACAGAGGCATTTGGTAGCAGTGGTGTTGGTTGTGGTGGTGTTGGGGATTGTTGTGGTGGTGGTGGAGGTGTGCAGGGTGGTGGTGTTGCTGCTGCTGAGGAATCCCGGGGAGGAGATGGGGAAAGAGGTGGGGGTAGTGGGAAGATGGGGAGGAGGGGGAGGAGGAGGAGGAGACTTTGGGGAAACTAGGAACAAGAGAAGGATATGGTGGAGCTGACTGACCTCCTCTGTTCCCTCCTCCTCCTCCACCTACTTTTCCACTATTACCTCCACTTCCCCCTCGCCCTCCACCACCACCATCACCACCACCACCCTGCCCCTCCTCCCCCGCCTCCTTCACCACCACACTCCCGTAAGAGGAGGAACGCCGGTGACCTAAGAAGATGGAAGGTCACCAAATGTTGCGAACGAAGGTCAGGTAACGAAATCAATATTAATAATCATCAGTATCGCTCTAATGGCCCTTTCCTTCCACTTAACCAGCAAATTTAACGAAGCGAGTGTAAAGTTTTATCTAGTATCAATGTAAAGTATTAACCATCATCAGTAATTCTCAAATGTTATTCCTTCCGACCCTCGAATTTAACGCGTTGTCTGGAAGCGTTGAAGTCTCGCAAAATTGTTATCTGGTTCTAATAAAATGTTGTCAATTAAAAAAAATCACCATTATTTTCCTATATTGCTCCTTTCCTAGCCCCCTCTCTCATCACAGCAGTAACATTTATCCCGGAAATATCAAAACAATCTACTCAAACACCAGTCACCTATAACTAGCAACAATACACCCATCAACAGTATCCCATCTACATTCCTCATCTCTCCTTTACTCGAGAATATCAAAGGAACATCATCTACTCAAACACCAATCATATATAACTATCAACAATACACCCATCAGAGCAGTATCCCATCTATATTCCTCATCTCTCCTTTCCTCGAGAACGGCGCCATATGACCCTGACTGTTGTGGCGCCAAATTTAAATCAATCCAATCCAATTTCCCCGAGAATATCAAAAGAAAGCCATCTACTCAAACACCAATCATATCTAACTATCAACAAGACACCCATCAGAACCATTATCCCATCTATCCTCCTCCTCCCCCCTTTCCTCCCCCATCCCCAGCACCACCAACGCAACACTCACACTTCTTAACATCAACTAAATCCAATGACCCAACCTTGCCCATCACCACCAACGTAACACTCACACTTTTAACATCAACTAAATCCAATGACCCAACCTTGCCCATCACCACCAACGCAACACTCACACTTCTTAACATCAACTAAATCCAATGACCCAACCTTGCCCATCACCACCAACGCAACACTCACACTTCTTAACATCAACTAAATCCAATGACCCAACCTTGCCCATCACCACCAACGCAACACTCACACTTCTTAACATCAACTAAATCCAATGACCCAACCTTGCCCATCACCACCAACGCAACACTCACACTTCTTAACATCAACTAAATCCAATGACGCAACCTTGCCCATCACCACCAACGCAACACTCACTTCTTAACATCAACTAAATCCAATGACGCAACCTTGCCCATCACCACCAACGCAACACTCACACTTCTTAACATCAACTAAATCCAATGACGCAACCTTTCCCATCACCACCAACGCAACACTCACACTTCTTAACATCAACTAAATCCAATAACGCAACCTTGCCCATCACCACCAACGCAACACTCACACTTCTTAACATCAACTAAATCCAATGACCCAACCTTGCCCATCACCACCAACGCAACACTCACACTTCTTAACATCAACTAAATCCAATGACCCAACCTTTCCCATCACCACCAACGCAACACTCACACTTCTTAACGTCAACTAAATCCAATGACCCAACCTTTCCCATCACCACCAACGCAACACTCACACTTCTTAACATCAACTAAATCCAATAACGCAACCTTTCCCGTCCCCGCCACCTTGAATCTACACTTAACGTCACCTTAACTTAAAGCTCCTTGACTGAAACGAATGACGCAACCTTGTCCATCACCACCAACGCAACACTCACACTTCTTAACATCAACTAAATCCAATAACGCAACCTTTCCCGTCCCCGCCACCTTGAATCTACACTTAACGTCACCTTAAAGCTCCTTGATTGAAACGAATGACGCAACCCTGCCAGAAACACTCCACCAGACGTCTTCACTTTACGAATGCCGATTGAGGGAGGGAGTTCATCCACGTGTGTCCAATGACGTAATTTCACCAGTGTCCCTGTGACTGTTTGCGAAATCTCAGCCTCACGTTGACGCCTGGCTGTTTACGACCCCGACCACGTCACTTGAGGGGGTGGAGTAATGGGGAATGCGTAGAATACGAGCGCGCTGGTATCGAACTGAGGTGGTATTCTGCTCTCCCGCTACGCCCTCTCGCGAGCTTCGTCCCAATGCTTCGAAACTGGCTCATATAGAGTGACCATACAAACGAACTGTTACTTAAGAGCGAAATACTTAACCAACAGTCCGCCACAATTCACATGCGCAGGTCAAAATACACCTTTCAGCATATCAGGAAAAAGTTGGTAAGTCTGGTTTAGTCGGCGCAACATCTGTGGTCATATGTCGGAGAGAGACAGAAGGGGAAGGAATTATAGAGAAGGGAACAGACCCCAGGAGACGGGACACAACCCCCGATTAATACCTGGTACCCATTCACTGCTGGGTGGACAGGGGCGTAGGGTATCGTAAAAGCCGCCCAAATTTTTCCACTCCGCCCGAGCATATCAGCAACGCCACTCAAAACATTATTATGGCAACTGGGAAAAAAACGAAAAATAAAAAGATGTTGATGATGATGATGAAAACATACCCAAACCCAATACAACGAAAACGATAGTACAAAACGAATGATCTCCATCACTTGTACTGATAAAACAAACACGATTTAATCTTCAGTAGGAGGGAATTTGCTTATAAAGGATTAGTACGCGATACGACAAGGCAACGATTAACCTTTTTATGTGTGTGTGGAGGAGGGGGGGGGGGCAGAAAGGGGAGAGAGAGAGAGAGAGAGAGAGAGAGAGAGAGAGAGAGAGAGAGAGAGAGAGAGAGAGAGAGAGAGAGAGAGAGAGAGAGAGAGAGAGAGAGAGAGAGAGAGAGAGAGAAAATTAAAGATATTGAGGAGAATGGCGATGAGGAGACGGAAGAGGAAAAGAAGGCGGAGGCGGAGGAAAGGTCTTTGATGTGGAGTATAAATCGATCGTCAAACAAAAACAAAGGTAACGCAAAGGAAGGATAAAGGCAGATAAAAGGAAAGAAAGAAAAAAATACAAGAAAATGGATGGACGGAAGGCAAGAAAAAACGGAGAAAACAAAGGAAAAGACAAGAGGATGAAAATAATGAAAAAAAAAAAAAAAAAAAAAAAAAAGGAAGGAAGGAAGTGACGTGTTTGGTGTAATTAGTAATGCTGGAAATACACCCGATGGGGGGGAGAGAGAGAGAGAGAGGTGGGGGAGGGGGTGATGGGAGGGGAATAGGGGGCTCCTGGCAGCATACATTATATCCCTTGCCCGCCCCCCCTTCTTTTCTCCCCATCCCTTCCATCGCCCCATCAGCTGTCACTCACCCAGCAGGAGGAGGAGGAGGAGGAGGAGGAAGGTTGCATTATATATTCTCACTCCTTTTTTTTTTTTTCATTTCGATTTTCATTATCATCAAGTCCATGTGTGTGTGTGTGTGTGTGTGTGTGTGTGTGTGTGTGTGTGTGTGTGTGTGTGTGTGTGTGTGTGTGTGGGTGGGTTTCAGGAAATTTGAGTAGAGTTTCTGAAGCCATTTTTTTCATTTTTTATTTCACGTTCATCTGAAATATTTTGCAACATGAAATAACTGAATGTACAAAACCTCGAAGAATGTCAGTCATCGTTGCATCTTTCATCACTACTAATATACTCTACAGGCAATGTATTTACTCGATGCGTCACTAATATCACAGGAAGGGACACATCACGGGGCTTTAACGTCACTCTTCTGCTCTCTTTAATCTCTCCCTTAGCTCCTCCCCACCCCACCTTTCCTTCCCCTCCCCAGCCTCTGTTTCTGACCCCTCCAAAAGTTCCACAGCAGACGGATCAATGAAAAACACTAGCATAACAAGATACGAAAACTCTTCTTGTCTTTTTAATCCCTCCCTTTCCTCCTCTTCCTCACCCCACCTTTCCTTCCCCTCCCTGGCTTTTCCTTCTGTCCCCTCCAAAAGTACCACAGTAGACAGATCAATGAAAAACAATAGCATAACAGGATACGAAAGCTCTTCCGTCTTTAATCTCTCTTTCCTCCTCTTCCTCACCCGACCTTTCCTTCCCCTCCCAGGCCTTTCCTTCTGTCCCCTCCAGAAGTACCACAGTAGACAGATCAATGAAAAACAATAGCATAACAGGATACGAAAGCTCTTCCCTCTTTAATCTCTCTTTCCTCCTCTTCCTCACCCCACCTTTCCTTCCCCTCCCAGGCCTTTCCTTCTGTCCCCTCCAAAAGTACCACAGCAGGCGGATCAATGAAAAACAATAGCATAACAGGATACGAAAGCTCTTCCCTCTTTAATCTCTCTTTCCTCCTCTTCCTCACCCGACCTTTCCTTCCCCTCCCAGGCCTTTCCTTCTGCCCCCTCCAAAAGTACCACAGTAGACAGATCAATGAAAAACAATAGCATAACAGGATACGAAAGCTCTTCCCTCTTTAATCTCTCTTTCCTCCTCTTCCTCACCCGACCTTTCCTTCCCCTCCCAGGCCTTTCCTTTTGTCCCCTCCAAAAGTACCACAGCAGGCGGATCAATGAAAAACAACAGCATATCAACGTACGAAAACTCTTCAGCTCTCTTTAATCTCACCCTTTCCTCCTCTTCCTCACCCGACCTTTCCTTCCCCTCCCTGCCCTTTCCTTCTGTCCCCACCAATGGTACCGCACCCACAAGGCACCCATTTTTTTTTCTTTACAGCAAACAGCTCAAGGGCAAAAAG